>NW_027526385.1:210658047-210924124 GCF_048455015.1 Haemaphysalis longicornis | reverse complement strand
GTAGTGACCACCGTATGGTAAGATCTCGAATTACGCTAGATTTAAGGAGGAACCGTAACAAGCTGGTACGAAAGAAGCCTAATAATGAGCTATCAGTAAGGGGTAAAGTAGAAAAATTCATGATCGCGCTGCGAAACCGACAATCAGTACTTCCCAAGGAAGCGAAGCTTACACCACAAGGAGCCAGCAACAATGTTGCACGCATTATCACTGAGTGTGCAGTAGAAGTCAGTGGCACGATGGATAGAGGGGATACTGGTAAACGTTTCCAGGAGACGAAATATCCAATTAGGAAACGGGAAACCATGACAATCTCTACCCCAGATGACCGAATAGAACTAGCGGAGCTTTCGAAGAAATCAATGACTGTAAGACAGCTGACATATGGAAGTATAATATGGAGGATCGAATACGCTGTACAAAACGGATGTTGCCTGAAATGCATTCAAGAGGCGTATTAGCGTGTGAAAAAATCAAATGTATACACTTAAGCATAAGCTAGGCAATGTCACCACAAATGGGTATAAAGTAGTCACAGTGGCCGAGGAGCTCTATAGGGTTCTGCACAGTAGCCGGGACATCCAGGATAATGCCGAAAGAGAAAGTAGTTGAGGACAGATAGACATCCCACCAGTAACGACCAAAGAAGTAAACAAGGTTTTGAAAGAAATGAAAGGGGTCAAAGCACCTGGTGAGCATCAGATAACTGAAGATCTTTTGAAGGATGGTGGAGAAATTGTACTTGAAAAACTGGCACACCTGTACGCGAAATGCCCAATTACCGCAAGTGTACCGGAATCTTGGTAGAACGCGAACATCACCCTAATCCATGAGAAAGGTGACATGAAGGACTTGAAAAATTACAGGCCGATCAGCTTACTGCCAGTCGTCTACAAGGTATTTACCAAGGTAATCGCTAAGAGAATTTCTGCAACCTTAGATTTCAGTCGATTTAAAGAACAAGCAGGGTTCCATAAAGTTATTCAACAATGGATCATGTTCACACGATCAATCAGGTGATGGAGAAGTGCGCTGAATATACTGAACCCTTATATAAAGCCTTCAAAGATTAAGAGAAAGCATTTGAGTCGCTGAAACCCTAGCAGTCGTTCAGGCATTACGGAAACAGGTGATAGATGGGTATTAGGTAAAAATACAAGAGAATATCTACATTGGGTCCACAGCTATCATCATCCTCTATAAGGAGAGCAGTAAAATACCTATAAGGAAGGGCGTCAGACAAGGAGACGCAATCTCTCCAATCTTTTTCACAGTATGTTTACGCGAATTATTCAGTAAGTTGGATTGGTAACCGGTGGGATTAAACCTAATGGAGAATACCTCAGTAAGCTGAGATTTGCTGATGACGTTCCCTTGCGAAGTAACTCGGACGCATTGCAAAGCATACTTTCCACACTAGACCGAGTAGAACCATGGGCCAGAAAATTGATATCCAGAAGACTAAAGTAATGATCAACAACCTCGAAACAGCAAAGGAGTTTGGGATAGGGGCAAGGTAGTGGAAGTGGTAAAAGAATATATCTACTTAGGCCAAGTTGTCACCCCAGACAACACCATGAAGCAGAGATACTTAGAGATATAAGAATGGGGTGGAGTGCGTACAGCCCAAATTCTCATATAGGCCTCCTGCGCTGCCCAGGGGGCGCTGCGCAAGCGGCTTCCGGGCAGTACTTCCGGGTAGTACAAAGCTGCGCGGGTCCCATAGGATCTCGTGTTGACAGAAGCAAATTGAGCTCGACGCTCCCGATTATTTTGCGACGTGGTCACCAGCTCATCCCCGACGCGTCCGATCTATTTCAGCGATCAACTTGGCATTAGGGGAAAAAGCTTTGCAGCGCTAAACACGTTTACAGCGCCGACGAAAGTGCCGGGACCGGGACGGCGTCTGCTACCAGGTTCACCGATCGACGGTCGTACGAAGTGAAATTTTAAGGGAAATTTCTAGTTTAAACTAATACTCTAGGTGGTAAAGACTTCTCAAAAACAGCAGATCAAAAAAGAAGAGTAACGCAATCGGCGATGATCGCGCTTTAAAAAGCCAACGAGTCCGGCGGACCGCAGGCTCGCCTGCTGCGGCGTGCCGCTCTTTTGCGTACCTGCACACTATGCGTGCACTTTCATTAACAGTGCTCGTTTGCGTCGCCGTTACGAATACATGGTGCAGCGTTAGCTTGCCGTTTTGTTGCGTGTCTCAGTGACAAAATGCCGCGACCGCCAGAAGCGTGAAATCTGTTTTGCGTTTCCGAAATAAATGGCCGTAAAACAAAGCGGTCGGGCGAACTTCTTTCCTTGTTTGCTCTCACTTTACTTAATTACGCTCTTGCAGCATACATTCCCAGTTCGCACTTAATAGCCTAGAATGAGGGTCAGCAACGGCCGAGTTCCATGCAGCCGACACGGCGGAGGGCTGGACTTCAAATCGGGTGGGAGGAGGAGGAGGAGTAGGGCTTTTTATGCAAAGTTAAGCGAATTTCTAATAATATTTCACAATAATCTGGCGTAGTGTGAATATGGGGGGTGGGGGGGGGGGGCAATAAACTGGAGGACGCCGATTCTCTGTTCTTGTCTCGCTGTCTAACTCCATTTGAAGTCAAAACTGGCGTGTCGGCGTTCAGATTCGACGACCCCTGGCACTAGAAAACCAACACAGTCAGTGATGATCGTATGTAAATATTCGAGGCCCCGCACCGTGTATGCGGCTGTTAGGTGATGTTATAGAAGTACACATCTCTGTAGGCAGCGGGCGTGCGATTTGGTGCATGTTTTGCGTCCTTTCATAGCGCCTAATTTGTTCATTTGGCGCTATTGCCCCACCTATATTCGCTTGTATACATGTGCCAGGCCGGTGCCCAGCCGTTCGTAAATCGTGCGGCGTAAAACGTTACGCAAGAATCATTTAGTTTGCGAAAATACGAAACAAAATTTGAACTCGTTGCAAAGGCGGTGCCAGGCCATGGCAGTGTTCGCTTGCATGCTCCCGCTGAAGCAACCTTTTGCAGTTATTTCAGGATATAGGATGAGCAGCGTTCCGTGTTTATGCCACTCGTGAACTTTCCTTTGTCGACCACACGCAAGAAGAAAAAACTGTATCTCTCGTGAAACAGTTAAACCACCCGACCTGGCGATCCTGTCTCACGCTGCGACCACCGCGACAACTCGCTCAAAAGAAAGCCGATAAATCGGCTTCTTTTAGCGGATATTATTTTGTTTAGCCACTGCAACTACTTTAAGGGCTATTTCATACAGTATACAGTCATCTAAAAACGCCACAAAGCGCCACAACCAACTTTCACTCTGACTTGTAATTGAAAACACATGGAGGGCGGCGAGGGTCGTCTGCTTTTGTACTACCCAGAGGCGTCGGCCGCTAGGGGCGCTGCATGTCGCCAAAACTCCAGCGCAGGAGGCCTATAATGAATAGCATCCTACCATTGTCCCTGAAGAAGAAAGTGTATGACAGCTGCATCTTACCGCCACTCACCTACGGGACAGAAACTTTGAGGCTCACTAAGTGGGTTAAACTTCAATTGAGAACGACTCCGGTGACAATAGAGCGGAAAACATCGGGTGTAAGAATAAGGGACAAGAAGAGAGCGGAGTGGGTCAGAAAACAAACGCGTGTTAAGGACATACTAGTAGAAATTAAGAAGAAATGGACGTGGGCAGCGCATGTATTGCGAAGGCAAGATAACCGTTGGTCATTAAGGGTAACAGAGTGGATTCCTAGAGAAGGCAAGCGTAACAGGGGGCGGCAGCAAGTTAGATGGGCAGATGAGATGAAGATGTTTGCCGGGATAAATTGGTCACATTTGCCACAGGACCGGGGTAATTGGAGAATAATGGGAGAGGCCTTTGCCCTCCAGTGGGCGTAGATAGGATCGTGATGATGATGATCATCCTCATGTTCAGCGTAGGTGACGTCGAGCTGGGGTTGGAGTTCCGCTTTGATTATGACCGCCTTATGGCCTGTGAAATGTAAAGTCAAGGGCTGTTGTAGTGGATGAAAACTAAAGTTTCTGAAGATGAGGTTGATACACGTTCCCCGTATGGTTGTGGGCTGCTTGTAATCACGGCCCGTCGAGACTCGCCGACGCACGCTGCTGCCGACGACGATGAAACGTCGAAGGCGCGTGAAGCGTGCTTGTCTCGTGGCGGCCCAGGAAAACACTGACAACACTGTCGCTCCAGGAACCATTAAAGGGCAAGACACCACCGGGCGCTCATCAAGCCGGGCATGCGTAGTGGGGCTGTGGCCACCGCCACGGCGAAAGGAGGGACATAGCCCCGACCATGAGATGCTTCGCATCTAATAGGTACTGAAACAAACATGCGTGAAAGTGGAGAGGAGACAGCCCCGCCTGCAGATTATAGGCCTGGCACCACACACTTATTCTGGAGGTACTGGGTTTGGTTCCCACCCAGCCGGAATGTCTCATCCAATTGTCTTTCAAAAACTGTTGCAAGGATACGTATACGACCTACCACATCCCCCTTCTGCTTTCCTTTGCTTTTTTGGCTGCATACCCCTATGTCTGACCTAATAAAGAAGCACATCCATTCCAATTCTGATTCACTGCATGCATAAAGATGGTCTGTATTCTGGCTGCCTGGTGCCACGTTGTGGACGATCTAGTCAAGCCTTGGAGGGCAAAAAGAAGGTCCGGTTTAACCCTGTCAGTCGGAATACTGCTGGACAAACCCCCAAGCAGGGGAAACAAACTATAACATAAATAACCACAAAAGTTTACAAGAGCAAAGCCCCGCCTGTAGCGTAGTGGTCAACACAGCAGGCGCGCATTCTGGACATTGTGAGTTGGACAGTATTTGGTGGTAATATTTTCTCCCTTTTTTTCAAAATTTTGTATACGTTTAAAGGGTTACAAAATAACCTTCCACAGTCTCCCATTTGCCTTCTGTGGCCCCCTTGAATGACTACCCTTAGTTCAGCCCGAATGCAGCAAGCCCCTAACTTTCAATTCTTTTTCGCTATGTGCATAGCGAGGGCCTCTGTTCTGGATGCGTGCTACAATAGCTGGCTTAAGACGGTTCAACACTGTTCCGAAAATCTTGACATGTCGCAGATGCTCCAATCTTGTACCGCGGTTAAGAGAAGGTCCCGTTCAAACCGCACAGTTGGAACGGCGCCGCCTACAACTCCAAGCACATGAAACAATTACTGACATAAATACCCCAGAAGGTGGAGAAATTCACAGCCCCGGCGCCAGCGAAGTGGTCATCGCACCAGACGGTTGTTCATGATGTCCTGCGTTTGGATCCCACCTAGCGGCCATGTTTATGTCCATTTTCATTCTTTTAAAAATGCTTCTGCATTGGAAATCGTTAAACGACCTATCAGATTCTCTCCTGTATTTCCGAGCCTTTGTGAGTGCCTACACCTATTTTGCCTTACTCTAACGAACCCCTCACTGTCCATTTTGATGAGCCATATGCCCAGCGATGGTGTCGGTTCTTACTGTGTGTGTTCCATAATAGGCTCATGGGGGTTAAACTCTGGACGACCACTCTCAACAACTCGTAGACGCTCGATTCGCCAACCATAACTTCAAAGTAAAGACCTTTTCACTCCGCGCCGTTGGATTGCCAGATGTTGTAAGCCTTAAGCACAGCAAAGGAATATTTACATAAATATCTGAGAAAGTATAGAGATGCACAACACTACTATTATCGCAGTGGTCATAGAACGAAACGGGTTTACTGGAGGTCGTTGGTCGGATTGCACCATGCGGGAGCGTTTTCCTCGACTTTATTTTTACAAATTGCCCACTTTGCTTTTATTGGCTTTTTGACTGTTACTGTTAATTCTGTCCATATTAAGCAAAGCTCGTCACATCCTGTTGTAATTTGCTATGTGAACAGAAAGGGCGTCTACCCTGGCTGCCTTGGTGCCTCCAGTCGCAAACCGCCTTTAACGCCTAACCAGGCTTTGACAGGCTCTAACTCGTAGACCACACGGTGTAGTGCTGGCTACAACACCGATGAATCTTAAACTATTCATCAGCATCATCACCAGCCGATCTACGCCAAAAGCAGGGCAAATACCACCCCATTATTCTGCTATTTGCGAGAAAGTTATCCCCGCGAACTTCTTGATCTAATCTGCTCATCTAACTTTCTGCCACTCCCAGCAACGCTTGCCTTCTCTGGGGATTCCCTCTGTTACCCTGAATGACCAACGGTTATCTTGCCTTCGCATTACATGCCCTGTCCACGTCTATTTCTTATTCCTAATTTATACTAATATGATCATAACGCGCGTTTGTTCCGTGACCCACTGCGCTTTTGTCTTATTCCTTAATGGTACACCTATCACCTCCAGTTGCATTGGTCGCTGAGTTGCATCAATTGAAGTTCAATCCTCTTAGTGAACCTCCAAGTTACTGCCCCCTATGTGAGTACCGATAAGATGCACCTGTTATACAGTTTCCTAGTTAGAGAAACTCGTAGGGTGCCATTCATCGTCTGAGAATGCCTGCAGAATGCCCTTCACCCCATTCTTATCCTTTTAATTATTTCTGCCACATGGTGCGATCCGCTGTAACTACATGGCCTAAACTATCTGTCCACCTATCTCAAACCGCTGTGCCCTCCCGACGGTAATAAACAATATTTTAGTTTTTTGCATACAATTTTCAGGGCCACGATTCTTCTCTGCTTATCCAGTGCGGAAATCATACTTTGCAAGTCCTTCCCTGAGGTATTTAGCAAGGCAACGTTCTCAGCAAATCTCAGGTTACTCAGGTATTCTCAATTATATCTTATACCTACCAGTTCCAATTCATTGTCTGAATGGCTTTTGTAGATATGCTTTGAATAACATTCGAAAGATTCCGTCTCCTTGTCTGGCGCCCTTCCTTATAGGGATTTTGCTGCTCTCCTTACGGAAGACAATAGTATATGTGGACCCATTGTAGATATCCTTTGTTATTCTTAAGCACGCTAGTTTGCGCCTTTACTCCGCAATGCCTGAATGACTGCTAAGGTTTCGACTAAGTCAAACCTTTTTTCGTGATCTCTGAAAGCGTTACGTAGGTATTGAGTCTACGGCGAGGATAACTCCATCACCTGATTGATCGTGTGACTATGGTTCATTGTTGAAACGCTGCTTGTTCATTACGTTGATTGAACTGTGAGGTGTCAGAAGTTATGTTAGCGAATACACTTGTAAGAACGCGGTAGACAACAGACAGTGAGTTGATCGACCTGTAATTTTTCAAGACCTTCGTGTCACCTTTGATATGGATTAGAATGATGTTCGCGTTCTTCCAAGATGCCGGGACACTCCCGGTCATTAGGAATTGCGTATACAATCTGCCAATTTTTCTAGTACAATTTCCCCGCCACCCTTCAAGAGGTCCGTTGTTATCTGATCATGTGCTTTGATTTTTTGCATTTCTTTCAAAGCCTTCCTTACTTCTGCCGTTACTGGTGGGATGTGTATCTGTCCTGAAGTAATTACAGATAAGGTATTACCCTCGATGTCACGGATACTGTATACATCTTTATGGAACTCGGCTAGTGTAACTATTTTATCCCTATCTGTGTTGATATTCTTTTGCTTGTTTTTCAGTGCATACATCTCATTGTCTCCATGCCTAGACGACTCCTCGCTGCTTTCAGGCTGACTCCATTTTTTTACAGAATGCTGAATCCTCTCCGTATTATACATCGGAATGTCAGCTGCCTTATGCTTATTTATTGATTCGGAAGCTCTGCTAGTTCCGTATACTCAGCTGGGGTCAATATTCTCACGATTTGCTGTTTCGTAATTACACGTTTCGTCACCTGAGAACGTTTACCAGTATATTATCGAGCGATCGTACTTCCAGCTTCTATTGCACGAAGAAAAAAAGTGCAGTAAAACACAGAAGATGTTGCATGGACAAGAGAAGCACTAACACTCAACAATTGGTTCATTGCAGAACCAGAGCATATAAACACGTCTGGCTAGCATGAAGACAGGACGAAGGAAAGAAAAACATCAAAGCGATTGGCAAAAAGAAGAAAAAAAGGTGAGGTGCCGCATACATAAAATTCAACTGAAGTTTTGGTAAGGCCACAGGCGGCCTGCTAACGAATTGATCACCGGACCTTGCAATCTCTGCCCCTTCGACAATTTATCTTGTGAGTCCCGAATGGTGAAAATACAGAAGAATCGTTCGACCGTACCGGGGTGCCCGAGATTATTTTTTACAATGGGGAGCCAGCTGGCCATCGGTGGCAGCGCTGCTGACCTTGTTCTTCTAAGCGAACTTGTAAGCATCTTCTGGTCTGGCCGATACAGAGTCTACCACACGACAGAGACATTTTGTAGACAACGCTACGTGGGCATTCAACACAGGCGTCTCGGTGCTTGGTAGTGCATATACGTTTCCGCGCACCCGTGGGACAGCCAAACCTACACAAGGCCAAAACCTGTTAGACACCATGAGCAATAACTTGACCCGTGAAAGTTTTCCAAGTTTCCTTGGTTCTGCGAGATTTTGGGTATGTTTGGAATAAGAGCAACCTTTTCTTTGTCTCTTCTTTCTTTGTCCTTCCGCTGGTTTTCTGCCCTCTATCCATAGCTAAAACGAGACTCACTTTGTCTTTTGCGATGAAGGCCTTATGCGATGGAAGCATTAACTTGCCTGTGAAAACCTGAAGCTTCCAAGCGTGCCAACTCCATGTAAAGGGTTGCATCCACGCCGTGTTGGCTTGACATGACCAGAGCACGAGACAAGAAGGACCCCATTATATTCCTTTTGATGATGGTCGCTGATTGGGGAGCAAGCGGGTTTTTTTGTCCGGAAGGCTGAGGTAGGGCAAACAAAATGCCGTTGTTGGTCGATGTCGGGACGACGTCTTCGGTAGGCTTCTGTTTCTCTTCATACACATAACATGTGAAACTCAGGTGCTATACCTCGTAGGGGGCTTAGCGATACATTTAGAAGAGGCTCGTTTGCCTTGGGCGTTAAACTGGAGGAAATGTTGTTTTCCTGTAAATATCTGGGAACCGGCCACGCGGGTAGTTTTTTGTAAATCATCTAACGACAGCTCCGTCACACGAGGCTGTCGATGTATTACAACTTTTAAACTATTGGGCTCACCGAGTGTATGAAGGCGTCGACGAATGCTTGCATTCAGTTCTTTCTACGGGGAGGTTCACCTGGGAATTCGGGTTCGAATTTGTGACTGTGCGCATGTCTTGGGACGAAGTTCTCGTGAGGTGCGTGCGTCCTTTTTGAGCCTCTCGGGGTGCCTTCAATGAAGCATTTTACTCTAGCGTATAGCCTTAAGTTCTCAACAGAATGCAATAACTCCGCCTTGCGTGCATTTTGAATAGCATAGCGGATTGTTATTTGCCTTGCATAAGTTAAACTGCCTTTGCCTGTATCGAAATCGTTTTGTATTTTTTTGCGTATGTAATAGAAAAAGAGCGGTTTTTTTCAGGGGTGCACAGTAAGTAGACACCTTCAAACATTAGTTTGTTTTTCTTTTAAAGCCTAGGTAATGATGGCAAAAACATTCGTATGGTGCAGCCTTCCTTTGTTAAGTGGGGAAGTCACTGTATTTATTTATTTATTTTTAAATCCCTTCAAGGGCCTGCGGCTTCAGAGAAAGAAGTGTTACGAAGGTGTACCACCGTGTACAGAAAAAAAGACACACTGTCAATTGTCAATTAAGTGCAAGTTGTACAACAATCTTAATTTTAGAGGATCACGTATATCAAAGATGGAAACAGGAAGGTGGTTCCAGTCATTACTGGCTGTAGAAATGAAGGAATCGTAATACATGTTAGTACGGCTTCTCGTTACGCCTACTTTATGCACGTGGTCAGACCTGGAAGATATGTACGATTGAAGAGTGAAAAGTGCATTTTTAAGTGCGAATGCACTTCTTAAGCGACCCTGAACCTGCGTCCACCGGCGATGTCCGCGCTCGTGCGAACGCGCAGCCTGGCCGCTGACATGGCACATACCGACGTGGGGATTAGCCAGGAATCTCCTCGTCTTTCTTGGCAACGGGGGAGATGGACGCGCGCTGCCTGGCCGCTGACATGGCACATACCCACGTGGGGGATTGGCCAAGAATCGGGCGTGAGAAGGGCTGAAAGGAGTACTGACACGAAATTTCAAAGCTGAGATCCCCTCTAGCAATCAAGTACGACAACACAAATAGGTGTCTGTGAATAAATGCATCTTTCTTTCTTTGTAGTTGTGTGTGTGTGTGTGATCTCTCTTTCGCGAACATTACCGAACCGCGCAAATTCAACTCGTGCATTCGCACTTTCACATTCTTCCCCTCGGGGAAATGCGGGGAATTTTTTATAATGGAGCTGTGGTTGAACATTTTACGAAATATGCAGAGGCAATAACATTCGACGCAGTGAAAGGGCAGGAAGGTTAAGGGAAGGTTTCATCGGTGTTACGTGGGCGTGTCGGGAATTTGACAAAAAAATCGAGACGCATTGTTTTGTACGGCTTCTAAGGCTGTGACAAGGGAGGTTTGAGAAGGGTCCCATACGGCGGAGGCGTACTCTAGCTTTGACGGGACTAGTGTTTGGTAAAAAGGTAATTTAAGCGAGCTAAGCGCTTAGGCAAAATGGCGACGCAGATAACCAAGCATACGATTAGCATTGTTAGTTACGTAATCAACATGCGAGGTTAGGTTGTTTGAGATAGGAAGACCGAGGTAATTGTACATGTTAAGGCAGATCCACACGACGGACCGAGTCCGCGGTCCGATCGGTCACGTGATGCCGCGTCACGGCCCGCCGCGGTCCGATGCAGCGCCGAGAGCATCCACACGGCGGACCGCCGTAGCAGACGACAGAGCGGTCCAACCCAGAAACACTCTCCACCACAGTGCTTCCAACCAGACGAACTCGCGAACCCATACGAACGGCTCGCGCCCGCTCCGTACATGTTTTGTGTATTTGGCGCTTGGTTTCGCGGTTCCGCGCGCATTTTGGAGCAGTCGAAATGTAAACAGAGCGCAAGCGTCGTTTGGCCGCTATGGCGTTAGCTTTGTACGTTGATGAAGAAGACTACCTTGCGCCTAAAAGGTCGTGCTGGGTTAAAAAGTGGATGTGTCGAAAAGAGCTGGGACTGCGGAACCAAGTTGTGGCGTGCGGAATCCAGAGCAGAGCGCATCCACACGGCGGGCCGGCTGAGCGGACCGGGAATGGCCGACCGTCTGAACACGCAAGCTGGAAGGTTGAACACAGGCGCCGTTTGGCCGCGACAACATGTTGTAACGCACATGCCTGCACGAAACGTTTCATCCCCACAGTAACAGCCACCCGCGTGCCAGCCGGGCGGGCGCGCTCACGCAGCCGCCGGCGTCGTTCGCACGAAGGCGACACTACGAGCGGCGACGGCGGGGTGATGCGGGCTGCATACGGCTCGTCACCGCTCGCTGGAACCGAACGCTTCCCGCAAATTGAGGTCCACATGCGTGAAACAAAGTGATAATGACGGCTAGCATTGCACTAGTAAGAGTCGTAGGACTCGCTAGTAAAAGCGCGGATGAAGTATGCGTCGCGATTGTAAGCCTAGCCCGCCGCCTATCCCAGCGGGAGTGATTGACAGGCTCCTTCGAGCGCTTCGAAACAGCCGCGCTGCCTGCGCCATTCTCTATTGGCGCAACTGGACCCGGCTCCGCCCACGCGGCGCGGGAGCTGTCAGACCACGCTGATTGATGTCGCGGTCCGCCGTCGAGACCGCGGACGGTAAACCCTCGGCGAATATTTGGCCCGCGAGGGCCGCGGTCCTGCCCGGACCAACGGCGGCCCGCGCGAACTGGTGACGTCCTGTCACGTGATGCGCGGACCGCGGTCAAAATAATCGTTTTGGTCCGCCGTGTGGATCGGCCTTTAACAGGCAATAGGACGGAGTTATTAAGAAAATACAAACTAGAATTTGGTTATTTGCTGATTCTAGTTACACGCACTGTTTTTTACTTGTCAACGTTTAGTTTCATCAGCATTTATCACACCATATCGACCCATTGTTACATTCTTTTTGAAGTCTGTGGACGTCGCTCGGGTTAGTAATTTTACGATAGATTACACAATATTCCGCACAAAGCTGGAATGATGACAATTTAAAATAATCAGGAAGGTCAACATGTACATAAAAAAAGTAAAAGCCCCAGTACTGAGCCTTGCGGAACTCCGATTTAACTGCACAAGTAAAAGATGAGTAATTGTTAGCTGTTACGTATTGTGTTCCATTTGAGAGGAAGTCTCTGATCCAGCCAAGGCCTTACACATCAATGTCGAGGTTGCTGAGTTTAAGAATTATTATGTCGCGAGAAATGGTTTTCAAATGCTGTGGACAATTTGAGAAAGATGCAATCGGAGTGAGCTCCTGTGTCAGCGTTACTAAACAAATCATTTGTAAAAGATATTATTTGAGTTTCACAAGAGAACATTCATCTCAAACTATGCTGGGACACATTCAAAAAGGAGTTGGTCTAGAGGAATTTAATAAGGTGGGAATACAGGATGTGCTGTAAAAGTTAGCCAGAAATGGACATCAAATAAAGAGGGTTGTAGTTATCAACCGAATGAATATTGCCTGATTTATCAACTGGAACAACCTTTCCTGTCTTCCAATCGCTCGGCAACGTACTAGAGAACAACGATTGCTCAAAAATCACAGCAAGGATTATGAACGTAAACAAACCCATACATTTCAACATCTTCGAATTGATGATGTCCCGACCTGTGGTTGACGAAAGTGTCAAATTATTTATAAATTTATTCACACCACCCCAGCTTATAATAATTGGCTCCATCGGTTGGCAACTAACATTGCGTAGTTGTAGATAACAGGTGGCAACGCATTGATTGAAAAAGACGCAAATGTGTTATCTTAAACAACACGACACTTGTGAGGCGCAACAACCACATCGTTAGGATCAATTGTTTTCTTTTGTCTATTTGTAGCTCCACTGACAACACTCCAAAATTTTTTGGAGGTTGTCTTTCACGTCAAAAAAACGTTTTTTAGCGTTTCTGGTGGCCGTATTGTTTTGTGCATTTCTTTGACGATAAGCATACAATTTATCAGGGTGCTGTGTTAGTTTGCGCGCCAGAAAAAGGGTTTCTTTTTGTTACACTGTCGCTTTAGGGTTGTACTAAACTACGGGGAGCAGGGATGAGAAGTTACTCGTCGTTTAGGGACGTGGTACTGAATCAAGAGTAAGAACTTGTTTGTAAAAATTTACCGAATTCTGTCAAGCGATCGTTCCCAAAATTGACGCAATACTGGCTCTGCCAAAATCATGTATACTTTTTATGCTTTTTAGAAGGAATTTCAGCTTTTAGGACGAGATGAAGCCTCCAGTGGTCCTTAATACGAGGAAGGTAACTGATATTACAATCAGGTCCGGTACATTATAAGAACAACATACAAAGTTTGCGCATGTGGCTGTAGTATGCTTAGGCCTATGAACAAGTTAGATGAGGTTGAAGTCGTGGCAAACGTCCAAGAAGTGTGTAGACTCGGATGTGTTTGTCTACCAGTAATAGACTCCTTGTGCTATTCGATGTTGGGAAATTTAAAATCGCCAAAAAATAGTGAAGAATTTGGCAATCTGACTATAAGCCTGTTTAATAAATCATGTAGGACGTCACAAAATGATGTCGAGGCAGACGGTGACCAATACCACCCCCCCCCCCCACACACACACACCACAAACAATCAATTCGCGGCCGGCTAGGATAACACGAGCACAAACAGCTTCCAAATGTGATACAATAGCAACAGAAGTCAAAAGAAGGGAATTATTAACCGCAATCATCGCACCTCCGCTGACCGAAATTCGCGGTCGTATCGGTAAATGGTGTGTGCCTTTTCAGAATCAAGAAACTCATTGTTCTGTATTTTTGCAGACAACCGAGTTTCGTAATAACAGCAATGTCAGCCGAACACGAGTCGACTATTAAACACAAAGCCGAGCGTTTCTTAAGCACAATGAGCGTATTGGTGTAAAAAACGGATACGTTGTTTTGCTGCTGCCTTGCTGCAGAGGATATATATGACAATCTATGATGGGTGTCGGTCGAGCCTTGTGTGCTGTTTTTTCGTTGTTTTGATCAGGCGGGTTTTTGACCATGTCTATTTCCCATATGAAATCCGTAGCAGTATAGTACACGTATTTCTTTTGTTAGACATCAATATTTGCTCGAAGCGAACAAGTTTAACTCAAGCTTTTCTATACTCTATAATTTCTGGGGGGATTGTCGTGTGGCCCTGCAAAAGTCTTCGCCTACCCAAACGCTGGCTGTTTTGAACTTAGATTTCCGGGAAAGGATGTTCTCTTTAGACTTGAATGAAGAAAATTTAAGTAATATAGGTCATGTTTTGTTCGTAACATAGGCGCCTAACATGTGTGCTTGCGCAATCGCGTCATCAGTAAGGGTCATGTAGAGGTGCTCAGAAAGAAGGTTTCGGATGTGAGCCTGCGATTCAGCCCACGTTTCCGATGGACGGTCCTGAACGTCCTCTTCTTGAACGATCGTCAAGATCGTTTAGTCAGGAACTTATCTCCGCGTTTTCAATGCGGACAGCATCGGAAGCCAAAGGCAAAATAACCGATGAAGGAGGCTGAGTTTCAATAGTTTCTTTTAAAGACTCAATGATTGTCATTCTAGCCTTTAGGTCGGATACTTTTTGCATGAGTTCGTCTTAGTTTTGCTTAAGTGCTCCTATAGCCTGCATTATATAAGCATGATTTGAGTCAAACGTACACGAAAGGGCGGCTATTGTGGTAAGTATTTCGTTGTGCAAGGCAAGAGTTTCCTAGACAACGGGTCCAGGGTTCTCCTCAATATCATCGCAAAAGAGCAGCTCCTTCAAAACAAGAACACAGGCACACAAGCTTTCATGTAAGACACTTGGGCACAGGAAGAGCCGCAAACAAACGTTGTTTGAACGCGTGCTATAAAGCGTCGGGCGTTTGTCATCCTGCATATAAAACAAAACGGGGTTTCGCCGCGACGACCACATCGTTGCTGCTCTCCCGTGCCCACTAGAGGCTGAAGGGCGATGCCAGGTGTTTATATCCCCGCGCCACGGTGCTGTCGCTGACGATGCTCCTGGTTTGTCGGTGACTGGATTGACGATAGGGCCGAGGTAAGGTTGATACCGAAGACCATTGTTGGAAGCATCCGCAGAAGATAGCGCTGGTGTTGCTGATACCAAAAATGCCGTCCGTTGATGTGAAAACAGCAACTTGCATAGCAGGGGAGTTATCAGCATGTAGAACAAAAGGGAGTTTTGCAGCGACGATCACATAGTTACTGCTCCACCGCGCTATCCCCCCATCCCTGTGTTATTTCATGCACTACCACACTGCCCTCACAACATCATACTTGGACTCGACTTCCTTTTAGAAACTTCTACGCTCATCGACCCAACTAGGCGACCTAGTCGGAGAGAAAGGAATTCCCCTCGAGGGCGTCGTTGAGCACGGCGCGCAGAGACAGCAGCTGGGCGCCAAGATCAACGGGTGGGGGTCGCGGTAGCTGCGGTGGTAGGGGTCGACGAAAGGGCTGTCGCTACCGAGGAGAGGCCGAAGTCGCCATTAGTACTCGTCGTAGGGCTAGCCGGCATACCCAGCCACGAAGCAGACTTGCGGGCATTGCAGATGTAGCGATGCGCGCCTGACCCAATCAGGGGCAGGTCTTGATCCGACAACGGTATACATTTTGCGCAAGCACTGTAGTTGCACTCACCATGACGTAGAAACTTGTGTTTTCCAAAGTAAGCACAAGAGCAAATACGTACGCATCCTTAAGACAACTTGAAAAATATTAATAACAATAAAATCAATCAATCAACCTGTATTAGAGTGCCGAGAACAGCCGAAGCCTTCGTACTGAGAGGGGAAAAAAGGCAGCATTGATATACATCAACGGCCGACACATAAACAGCGAGCCAAAAAGCTGGGTGAGTGAAGAACTGTAAAAAAACTCGGAATAAAACACAGAAAATATGTTAAAGCGGCTTCCAACCTGCATTACATGTTTAACAAAAACTCAATATGGTGCATTACAAAAACACATCGTAGAATAACCATAGCATTAGGATGAAGCATCAAATACACAAAAATGTCTGAAAAAAAATAAGAAAAATACCCGTAACTATTCACAGAAAATGATTAGTTATGGAAACAATTATTACTGTAGCGTGCCCGGGCCCCTTAAAAATCTGTGATTACAAGAGTTGACTACAAAAGTGTGCCATAAAACATACAAAAATTACACCGGCCGCTTCAAAACTATACACGAACAAATAAAAACGTACCCTGTGACGACAACCCACATACGAGGAAAATAACTGAAGAACGGGAGTACTGTTGAAATGAAGTTAGAGTGGCACGGCTAACAACTTGGCCAAAAACTCCCGAAGGGTACTTCGAAAACTGTCAAGTTATCTGGAGCAAAAGCTATATACCGTATTCGCGCGGTTCTAACGCGCCCCCAATCGTAACGCGCGGGTAACTTCGCGCAGGAAAATTGGGAGAGAAAAAATGTG
This sequence comes from Haemaphysalis longicornis, assembly GCF_048455015.1. Lineage (NCBI taxonomy): Eukaryota > Metazoa > Arthropoda > Arachnida > Ixodida > Ixodidae > Haemaphysalis > Haemaphysalis longicornis. Next base: position 210,907,556 of record NW_027526385.1, on the reverse strand, counting down.
ACACTGACGGTACTGCGCAGATGGAAAAGACATGACCCCACGTACCTGGAAGAGGGAGCTTTTATTTGGCGTATGCAGCTCTGGAAGCCAAACATGACTTGTGCTTCACAAGGTTGCTTATCCAGCTGCTGCTGGAAATAAAATTATAGCGGGGAACACTGAAGCTGCTTGCGATTTCAAGTGCCTTGATCTTCATAATTCTAAGCGTTAGGGGCTAAGCAGAAGCACAAAAAAATGTGCAACAGCTGACCAGGGTATGCGGCATGCCATTGAGGAATCAGTGCGCCGAAATTCACTCACGTGGTGTTGACCGATTGTTTTTATTGAATTGAGTTGGATTTTGCGGGTAATTCGAGTCCGTTGCGCATGGAAATGCTGCTGGCTCCTTTAAAGCCTATTTCGGTTTTAGCCCCATTGTAACGCGCACACAAAGACGAAGCTACCTTTTAGCAAAAGAGGGTGCGCGTTAGAATCGTGAAAATACGGTAGGCTCTGCAGTCTATCAAGGGGAGAACATCTGCTAAGTGTTCTAGCTTTGTGGAAAGAGAGCTGCAAGCAGTGCCGGGCATAAAATAGTACCATGAAACAGTTCGTATCAGAAAAGAGTGGTATGACCGGGTTCGCCGGGAACATAGAAACGGGTATTGTGAGCGACTCAGAGAAAACAAACAAACTTGTCCTATACGCGCTACACATGTTGATAATTATATCTGCAGGTTCTATTTCAAATGTGACAGACATATTCAAGTTGATAAATACAACGTGCCATAAAATGTTTTAGGAACGAAGGAGGCGACTGGAATTCTTGTGAACCCCTGTATACACCACCAAGCGAGAGCAGCGTCCGCCGAGTCAGTTGAGTCACATGAAACGAGAAAGCTCAGGTGCTGTCGAAGAGCAGTGCCAGGTCTTTTATCTGGGTGATTCTATACAGAATACCGTCATCTGTACTGTAGCAAAGGAAAATGGAGTTCTTTTTTTTGGGTATAAGACATTACCTGTGTTTTAGCAGGGATTGAGATTTAAATTGTTATCTGACCATCATTTACAAAGGGGAAGATATCTTCCATTTCAGCAGCGCTGTCTTTGATGGACTCAATACGTCTGAATATTTTGATATCATTAGCGTAGAGAAGGAAAGAAGACTTTTGAATAGTGGCTGACACATCGTTTAGAAAAATGGAGAACATGAGAGCGCCCAACATGCAGCCTTGGGGCCACGTATTGTAATCAACCAATCAATAAATTATTTTAAGTGCTTAGGAACGACGGTGATGGCCTAGTGCTTATATATTAACAAACATAAAAACAAACAAAAGGACATAAACATACAGCGCTGTTGACAAAAGTATGCTACACAAATACAACCACAAAGAATGGTAGTAACATTGACATCACACTCTGTGGACAGAAGAATTAGCAAAACGTAATGTACGAGTTAAGGGAACACACATATAATTTGAAGATAGTGACTTAAGGATAAAAGCTATACAAACGAGACGTTTAATAAAATGCAGTAACAAGCAAACAAAGGAAGGTGGCTTAGCAAGATTATGTGAACGGAGTAAGACATACTGCTAGCTACAAGCAGCAATACTTAGCCCTGCACGAAAATGGCCCAGGGAGCCATTAAAACATCCAATTCGTCACAAAAAAAGTTGTACAGGCTTTGCATTCCGTGGAAAGGCTAGTGATGATTACTAGTTGCACCAGTAAGGAATATATAGCGCGATCGCGTGCACTTCTGAGGAACTCGGAGCATAAGGTGGGACAAATGTTCTGGGCAGGAAACGGCTCCGTGTAGTAGCGTGTGCAGAAAAAGAAGATGAGCTCGATAACGCCTACAACTTAAGGGAATGAGCTTAGACAGCTGATGTTGACTAGAGGACGAAACAGAACTGCGACCTAGCCGGTGTTTTTATAGTGAAAGGAATTTTTTCTGCACTCGTTCAAAGATACACTTGGTTGGACTGGCAGGTTCCATTCCAAGAGACAGATGACCATTCCATCTGCGGGTGGCAAACTGATGAGTAAAGCTTCAAAAAGGGAACAGGAGAAGGGAAATTTCTTGTAAATCTGCACACCGCACCCAGAGAGCGCAGGGCGCGCCCGTTCATCTGTCTTATATGGTGAGTGAAACTGGGTGAACTGTCTAACAGCACTCCAAGGTCTCTAACCTCGGAACGTTTTGCATACGAGCCTTATTAAGCGTGTAAGAGAGTTGGAAGGGGTGTGTTTTCCGGTTGTAGGTGATAACATTGGTTTTAATACAGGTAATAATTAATCCCTGCATGGCACACCAGCGCACGAAATATGAGATTTCGCGTTGCAGGGCAAAGCAGTGCTCTTGGCAAATAATTCTTTTGTAAACCTTTATATCGTCAGCGTAGAAAGAAAAAAAACGAGCTCCTAATCAAGGAAGATACGTCGTTAATGAAAGAGAGAACAGAAGAGGGCCCAACACGGACCCCTGAGGTATGCCGCTGGTAGGAATACAGTCGACAGATATTTACCCATTTACACTGGCAAAACAGCATCTGTTAAGATAGCTGCCTAGTAAGTCAACTTAAGGCGAATTGACGCCACAGAGCAATGATTATGAGTAACAACGTCAAAAGCCTTACTTAGATCACAGTAAACTGCGTCAATCTGTCCGCGGTCTGTTACTGCTTTAGATGCATGTGTCATAAAGCAGGTAAGGTTAGTTGTCGTTAACCGCCCAGTTATAAAGCCGTGCTAATCGAGTAACAACGCAATTTTACGCACGAAGACAATACTGTTTGCAACGAGGACTCAAAATGTTTGGACACGGCAGAGAGGATTGAAACCGGGCGGTAGTTTGTTGGATCTGTGCTGTTGCCCGACATAAAGGTAGGATATAGTATAGAAATTATCCATGACGCGGGAAATGTGTTAGTAGTTAAACACTTATTAAATATACATGTTAGAACAGGAGCTACCATATCTTTAAAAGCTTTAGGCATGGCCGCACGAATGCCATCTGGGCCATACGACAAAGAAGGTTTCAAGTGATAGAGGCTTGCAAATACAAGCTTCTCATCAAGAACGGAACTTACCCCACGCACGCTGTTGATAAATTGAGAGGTCTCTGGGAGGTGCGAAAATGCTACCATAGTTACGAGCGAGGGAATTAGCAGCATCAGTTACATCAAACCTGGAAGAATCAACTAAACGAATGCGATCATCTGCGGTATTTGACTTAGAAATGAGGTGCGGAATTTTGAAGGGTTATGCGTTGCACTAATCTCCACGGACTCGAGGTAGGAAATATAGTCTTTTTTATAGACGTCTTTACACGTTTAACGGTGAATTAGAAACTCCTGCTTCAACTTATCGAGGCCAAAGTCACGTGCCATTGTATGTGCGCGATCTTTCAGCTTAAGAGCAGCTCGGAGTTCATTGGAGAACCAAAACGGAAGTGTCCGCGAATTTTTGCTCTTTCAGATAAACCGGTTCATACCATTTTTTATCATTTCAGTGAATCATTCCACTGGCGCATCAACATCAGAGGGAATCAAGGCAGTGAACAAATCGGCAGAGGAAAGATATTGGTATAACCTACATAGTCAACCCGCCTAAAGCTATAACGGTGAGCAGTAGAGTATGAGGATTGAGAAATGTCACGCTGTATGGATAAAGATGCGGAAATAAGAAGTAGAGGGTAAGGTTTATCAGGACGGACAACACCAATATCCGAATGAAAAACTTGCGCATTTGAAATGTCCGTGAATCAAAGGTCTAAAATGATACCACTGCAGTTCTTGGTACGATTAAACTAGTGTAAAGTAGTAAATGCTGAGAAATAAAGAATGATGCTGGACGTTTGGTCATTGTTATTCTTGTAGAGAGAAAAGGTATGGTTATCACATCCAACGCCTGCTGTGTTGAAGTCGACCAAGACAAGCAGCATGTGATAGCTGTTAAGTGTAGACACTTGCTCGACAGAAGAAAGGGCGCTATTGAACACCGATGGGGTTGTATCAGGGGGAACATAGAACTCCCCAATAAAGACCTCCTTGTATTAGAGGAGCCTCGCATCAAACCAGACACATTCCCCTTGTGTTTCAAGCTCCCGTCGTCGAACGCTGTGCAGCGATCTCTCCACCCCTACAAGAACGCCTCCGCCTTTTCTTAGTACCAGCCGAATTTCTGCCTGCACGATAAACTTGATAATTAGAAGAAAAACACTCAGCGGACCAATTTTAGTTTGAATGCAAAGTTTCTGTGATACCAATTAATGGGTATATAGAGGATAGAGGACAGAACAATCGCGAAAAACCCAGAGGATCTAGTACGAAGCCAGCGGGCATTTTGATACAATATTTCTCAGCTAGCGCTTCTTTTTTCATCGAGTGGAACGGAGTTGTTGTTGGGGGAACGAATCGTGTCAGAATGAAGTCTACCTCGGATAGGCTTGGACAAACAGACCGGGGGCCAGGTAGAGGGGTCACATAAACGCTGAAAGTACATGTCGTCGACACCGACACAAAACGACGCATAGGTTTCATACTTCCTTTTAAGTCCGTGGCAAAGTAGCGGTGCAACGTTCACTGGAGACAGGCGGGCTTGGAGCTGCCCCACCTTCGTACTTGGACTTAGTTTAGGCACAAAAGCAAGCTTGGGACGCTTCTGTGGGTTTACAGCAACCACGCCCGTCGAGTCGGATGATCTAAGTAAGGCTGGTGACTTGCTTTTCGTCGCCCGGGGTCCACCACTGGGAGATGTTACGTTCACTGAAGCGGTGGGAAGCAGGGCAGACAGTGGAGGCGTCGCAGCTGGCATCGCCATCCCAGACAGCACATTAAGTCCGATTCTTGACCGGCCAACTTACGGCTGTTCTCCAGAATTCACGGCCATCGGCCACAAACTGGCCAGCGTTGAACATAAGATAAACGGTTTGAATACGGCGACCATCCTCTGCGCATGTTTTCGGCAGCCAATGTTCTTAAGTTGGTCAGCTTTCACTCGTTAACCGTCAGCACGGTTCCCCTCGGCGAAAATAACTCAGAAGTTATCTGGCGGATCAACCACCGGCGATGAACGGCACTTGCTGCAGAAACGTTCAATCAAAAGAGAGGCGGCAGGTTTCCTGCAACCGAGTACTGGCTTGTTGCTTGAAAGCGGGTTTACAAAAGATGATCAGCTTGCGCACGGCCACCAGGCGACCGCTTTGTTTCCGCCTGCAGTGGAACACATGATGAATGGGTGTTGTCCAGTTCTAGGGTACTCGTGTTTCATTGGCAGCCATTGTTCAAATGTTGTTTTGGAAACGCACTTTATTCGGTCTGCACGCTCCTGCTCTTCGAAAGGTTAACGGCTGTCGTCTGTCGCAGGTCTAGCACCGCCCATGCCCAATCACTGGAATTCCGAAGGTCATGCGTGGACACGCGCACAGCCACCGAACAGTGTGGTGTATATACATGTGTACTCATGGACAAACGAACGAGGACTCAAAATATTAACCGAATACGCTAAATCAAAGATAATGGATAGTGAAGACAAAATATTGGCTTGCTAGTGGTATATTTGGAAAGGCACATTTTTAGTCTTGTATTGTTACATGTGTTCGCGCTTTGTGGGTAAAGCCTGCTTGCCACTTTTGAAACACGTGAGGTTAAGGATGCTGCTGCAAACGATCGAAGAACGGCGGCGTTTTCTATTGCCCAGACAAAGAAAGTTCGGTAAGTTCATGTTTTCTGGCCATTTTCTCGCGCGACTAAGGTTTGCTGCAAAAACGTGTAACGGCTCGATTTCCCGCTTGCGCTTCAGTCACATGGTGTGGTTCGCGGAAGCTAAATTCAATTTACTGATGCTGACGACGCTCGATATGCCTAGCGTTGGTGATGGACAGGTGGTAGACGCAGCGAGGGGGGCTAGGAAGTTTGATATAATTGCTGGTGCTCTTGATGACATCGGGGGGAATGGAGGTGTTTTGTACCGTATGCAGGTTTTTATCGCACGAGCTCTTTTTATATATGCGGCTGGGCTGTTTCACCGCACTATCATGTGACTTCGATAGCTGGGCCACTTCGAACGAAGCAAAACACAATATGCGACTGCTCAACTTTTCGGAGCCAAAACTTCCCTTGAGAAAACAAAGAAACACGGGAAAACTTTAAAAATCTGAGTTTTGCAATAAAAGCGTTTTCGGTCATTTTTATTTTTATCTGATTCCTGGCTGAAAACCTTTCCTAGTGCTTTTTCGGGTTCTGTTTCTTTGGAAAGTATTTCTTTTCTTTCACCAATTTGTAGTTTAGGAGCACCTCGGCTGAATGCGCGAAAGTTGTGCGCTCTCACCTTAAGTGGGGTGCGGCTCACGGTGATCTCTTTGGGGGCCTTAGCAATATATCACAAGCCGGGGAGTTTTTTTTTTTCTTTTCTCCGCAACGTGGAGGGGTCTATGACCCGCCCGGTGCCACAAAAAAGGGCCCATCTCCCCGCGAGGGGGACTCGAGAAAATTCGTCGCATAGGGGGTGGGTGTATTGCGTTAACGTTTAGTGTTTGGAGAGTTGGTGGTAGTGAACGCGTTGTATCAGGAGCTTCTTGACGTAGTTTGAATGAGTCAAGGATATAATGCGCGTTCGTAGCCTTTCATTCTGTGTCGGTTTTGTTGCGCAGTGGGAAGAGCACCACGTACCTCGCGTTCCGCCCACAGGTACTGAATGCGTTATATCAGCAGCCTCTTGACGTAGTTTGAATGAGTCAAGGATATAAGGCGCGTTCGTAGCCTTCCATTCTGTTTCGGCTTTGTGGTGCAGTGGGTAGAGCACCATGTACCTTGCGTTCCACCCGCAAGGTCATGGGATCGAAACCAGGTGCCGGTAAGTAATATTTTTTTATATAGTGTAGGGGGAGGGGTGCGGACCTGTTGTTGAGAGTGAGGAGGGTAGCGTGATGCGGGAGAGGAGAAGTGGGGGAGAGGGCGCACCTGAAACGGCCGTTGCGGACGCCGAGGCACGCCGACAACGCCGGGTGACATCGTGAGTTAAAGAAATGCTCTGCATTCAAAAACAAGCATCGCTGCTACTCGCAAGCGCGTGCTCAGTCTGGTAGGGCGTTTTTACTGTAATGAACGTTTGTTGTCGAGTGATCGCGTTGAACGGGGTCTATTTAGTCGGTAACTCAGACTCCTTGCGCACTCAAAACACAACAGAACCCCCAAACTCTACGTAAAGGTTCACTCTTAGAAGAGGTTTGTCAACAGGTTCGACAAACAGAAAATGCCAGAACTAAGCCGCGAAGTTGACCAGTGACAGCAAATAGGACGGCCATTGCCGTATTGGCGTTGTTTAGGCCATGCCAGGGATGCATATTGAGCAAAATTAAAGAGAGTGCGGTTGGTTTTTCCGCGTCTTTCACAGTGATTTGCGCGCCCACTGCTTCACGTGCACGTGTAACACTTTGCTCGGGTATTCCTGGCAGTGTAATCTAAACGTCATGCAGGTTTACTTCCACTGCTCCAAGAGTGTTGTAGGGACCCTTCAAAGCAAGATACATTGCACATTAGCAGTGTAAATATCTGTAGGTGCGTCGAACTGCCTATTTTATTTTCCTGTCAGTGTGAGATGTGCGGTGCTGTAAATTGTACCTTTTTAATTTTTGTTTTCTCCTGCAGGTGCTCCTGAGATTGGCAGCTGTGGGTTCCATTGGAGCTCTGTCCATGACCACAGTAGCGGGTGCATCAAATGGAAGCAGCATAACTGCAGGAGTAGCAATTGAGAAAATAAATCTGCACCACATTTTGTGATCAACAGTCTTTGTCAGTAGCTGAATTTAATTGTTTCCTTAAAAGCACGAATGATTGCTGTTACGAGGTTATAAATTGTGCACTTGGCTGTAGAAACAGCTCGACTAAACCCATACTAGGCCTGGATGAAAGCATCAGCACCACAATAATATGCCTCCTGCAGTGGAACGGCAGCGCGAGTATGTTGCATGGCTAAAGTTCAACCATGGCTGAGTGGCTCTGGTTCAACAGCTGGCCTCCAAGCAAGGATGAATAGCCGTCGTCTGTTAAAGTTGAACGGCAGTGGGTTAATAAAGGTTGAACGGCCGCCGGCCAATAAAAGAACGGAAAGACGACCGCAAAGTCTGGCGGCCGAAGAGCGGTTGTAGGCCCCTTGGTGATACTTTGGTCAAAGGTGAGCAGCTGTTCCGCTTACACCAGGGAACGTTCACCACATGGCCAAAGCCCACTTTTGCGTATGGGCTTTACACTCTGATGAAGCAACGGCCGAGCAGAAATTACCCGGCCAGAGATGAACAGCTCATGCTTAGCCGTACATGCTTGTGCTGCTTGGGAGGGCGATCTTGGCGGCAGGTGTGCGGGAGGCCGGAGACGTGGTGTTGCAGCGATAGAGCGTGTGGCCTTCGAAGCATCGACAATCTTAACACAAGCCACTGCCAAGTTGGAGTTAGGAGGTGTTGTACCAGGAGGGCGTATGGATGCGGCGCTAAGCGACAGTTCGTCGCGCAGGCGTCTAACCTCCGATCGGACAGAGACGATGGTGTTCATGTGTTGAAATAGCGCGCGCATGTGTTCGCCCAGCGGAGCCGGTCATTGCACTCCCGAAGCTCGGCGACTGAGTCGGTAAGGAACAAGATAACCTCCAGCGCATTGAGTAGGAGCTCGCGCAAACCTGTTTCTCTGTCCCCAGGAACAACACGAGGAGAGATGGCGGGAGCGGCGAAGGGCGACGAGGCAGGACTGCGGGGGCTGACCATGGAGTCATCCGGTGCGTCGCTATGCCTACCTTCGCCATCCACAGTCGCACATCGGCTGCATAACAACGCCAGAGGACCAGACTGTAGAAGCTGCAGTTCTTCGTCCACCAGAACCACATAGTTGTAATGAGAACATCGTTTGCATGAAACACAGCGTTGATGTTTCTGTCTCTCTTAGGAAACAGTAGAGCATAATACATATGTGCCTGTACTGGGCGCCATCACTCGGCGAATAATAATAATAATAATAATCAATCAATCAATCAATCAATCAATCAATCAATCAATCAATCAATCAATCAATCAATCAATCAATCAACCTTTATTATAGTGCCCAGGAACAGCCGAAGCCTTGGTGCTGGCGCACTGAGAAAAAAAAAAAGAAAAAATGCCGCATTGAAATACATCAGCGGCTGACACATATAAAACCGGGAAAAAATGTGGGTGCATGAAAAACAATAAACTGGAATACCACAGAGAAAAAATTAAAAGTGGTATCCAAACTACATTATACGAAGTTATGGTACATTGCACAAACACAGCGTACAATGACCACAGCAATCGGCTGAAGCATCAATTACACAAACATATGAAACAAAGTACAGGAAATATTTGTAACTATTCACATAAACTGATAAGTTATACAAACATTTGTTTCTATAACATTTGGTTCGCCCGGGCCACTTAAACATATGTATGAAGAGTTGACTACAGAAGTGTAGCATAGTACATACAACGATTACGCCCGCAGCACTAACAACATATATGAACAAATGAGAACAGACTCTGTGAAAACAACATACACATGCGGAAAATAACTGAAGAACACGAGAACTGTCGAAATGAAGTTAGTGCGCCACGGCTAACAGCCCGGACAAATACCCCCCAAGGGGACGGCAAAAAATATCAAGTTCCCCTGAGTGAAGGTTATATACGCGCGGCAGTCTATCAAGAGGACAACATCTGCTAATCAATCAATCAATCAATCAATCAATCAATAAATCAATCATATTCATTTACGTGCCCAGGAACAGCCAGAGGCCTGAGTGCTGGCGCACGGATAGTTACATGAAAACAAAATACAAGAAACATGTTGCAAGAAACAAACAAGCGACAAGACACACACATATTGAAGTAGCGAAAATTACAAAAATAAAGCACAGGCGGAGCCTGGGTACAGGTAAAAAAGAAAAAAGAAGATGCCTTTGTGGCTCAGCTTATTGTAATGAATACACAACAAGCAGAGAACAAAGTTTGACAGTAAGACGACAAAAACAATGACAAGAGTATAGAGACAAATGATAAGACAAGCATGATAAGTAAACAGTTTCAAAAACAGGCAACTGTATTGGTTAAACAGAACCGCAGAGAAACAAAATTTCAGCAATAAAAAAAAAGAAAAACGAACGACAGAGATATCATAGATGTTAAACATACTGTGTTCAACAGCGCAGTACGGTAAATTGTAAAGGAGCTTTGAAAGATGTCAAGGCGTTCAGAGAAGCGGTTGTAGCAATTCTGTATTCTGCGCACTGGAGAATGATTGGAGTTGCGCGCAGCGGTCAAGAAAGGGCGATGCGACCTGGTGGGCCTCTGTGGAACACTAAACTCTAAACAGTTAAGCAGGTCCGCGCAAGAAAGGTCACCATGAACAATTTTGTGAAGAAATGGAAGGTGTGCACGCATACGTCTGCAGGTCAACGAAGGGATGGAAGTAACTATGGGTAAGTCAGAATCAGGATGAAAACTGTGATTGTGATGACGGGGCTTAAATATGGATAAAAACTTCTTCTGCACAAGTTCTAATAATTCACTACTAGATGTGGAGATGCCGTTCCAGGCAACAGAAGCATATTTTAACTGGGGGATACATATTGCATTGTATAGCATTAGAAATGGATCTGGAGAAGAGAATTCCTTTGTTATCCGACACACATTTCCAAGACTTCGGAGCGCTCGCCGGGTGATGAGCCTAATATGAGAAGAAAAAGAGAGGGTACTGTCGAAAAGAACTCCGAGGTCCCTAATCTCCTCAACCCTTTGCAAAGGAGCTCCCTCTATACTGTAGGAAAACTGTAGACGATGGGTTTTCTGGCTGTACGTGACAACCTTTGTTTTAGCCGGATTTAAAATTACACAGTTTTTGCTGCACCAGACCGATAATTCTGACACATCCCTCTGCAAGGCACAGCAGTCCTGAAAACTGCTATTGTGCCTAAATAGTCTTACATCATCAGCATACAGAAGAAATGAAGATTTTAACACTGTTGACACATCATTCATAAAGATAGAAAACAATAGTGGACCCAGCACAGAACCCTGAGGTACACCACTCGTTGCAGTGTAAACACTAGACCTTTTGAAGTTTACATCTACGTAAAAGGACCGGTCAAAGAGATAGTTCGACAACAAGGCAACAAGGCTTGCATCAACACCGGACATAGTAAGCTTGTTAATTAATAATTTATGGTTCACTACATCAAACGCCTTACTGAGGTCAAAATAGATAACATCCAACTGGCTGTTTTCCCAGACTGCAGCCGAAGCCTGAGTCATGAAGCTTGCAAGATTTGTAACCGTCGATCGACCCGAGAAAAAGCCGTGCTGATTTGGTATCAGAACGTTCTTGACGCAGGCAGCAAGAACGTTGTGCAGAGCTGACTCAAAGAGTTTTGTGGCGACACAAAAGAGTGAGATTGGGCGATAGTTGGTAACGGCTGACTTATCACCAGACTTAAATATTGGAAAAATTCGAGCAATCTTCCATGCAGGAGGAAATTTGCCGAAAAGTAAACAGTTATTATAAATGGAAGTTAAGACAGGCACAAAAATGTTGCCGTAAGCCTTCATGAGGGCTGCTGGAATTCCGTCTGCACCACAAGAAAATGACGGTTTCATCCGTTTAAGGCTATCTTTGACAAGTTTTTCATCGAACATAAGTGTAATAAAATTAGACATATTATTAAACGATAGGCGTTCGCGTTGACCATCTGGCAGTTGAAAGACAGAATGAAAGTACTGAGCAAAGCTAGTGCGACATCCTCAACCTGTTCCCCATCGGAATTAAGCAGGCTAATGTGTTCTTTAGACTCCTTACAACGGCCGCGTACATACATCCAGACGTCAGCCGGTTTGTGAGACGCAGAAGCCTCTGACGACTCTATATAGAGCTGGTGGTCAGGCCGGTAGAGGCTTTTACAAAGTGAGCGATACCGACTAAACTCCGCTTTCCACTTGTCAAGCCCAGAACGCTTGGCCTTTTTGTGGGCGCTGTCCTTAAGTTTAAGCGAACTTCGAAGTTCTTTAGAGAACCAATGGGGAAATTTGGAATGAACAGGCTTATAACAAGGGATGTACTTTTCTATGCCACTCCTGACAATTTCGGTACAACGTCGAACCTGTTCGTCAACATCATTGACATCAAAAACACTAGACCATTCAGCAGATGAATAAAAGTGATAGAGCCCAACATAATCTCAATGCTTGAAAGCATATCGCGGGACTGCACAATCGTCAACACCACCATAGCAATGCTATGCAGCGACAGAGACAATAAGAGGGGGGTGAAACTTGTCGGGGTGTACAAGAGATATTTCGGAGGCACACACTTCTACGTTTTTCAAGTTCGAGAAGCACACATCTAGGACATTACCACAGAAGTTTTCTATGTGGCAGAACTGCTGCAAGGAGGTGAATGATTGAAAATCTAATAACATGGTGCATTTCTGCGCTGCATAATGGTTTTTATGCTGAAATGATAGACTGTTCCAGTGAATACCTGGGGTGTTGAAGTCCCCAAGTATAATTAGCTGATGGTTGGAGTGTGAATTGGAAACATTTTCAATAGATGTGAGCTTTAGATTATATTCAGCAGGTAAAATATCCGGGGTTATATAGAATGCACCGATGAGCAGCTTCTCGCCCCTCTTGAGGCCTACCTCAAGACAGACTGATTTTTCAGTTTCGAGGTCTGCACGCCGCACGCATTGCACTGAGCGATCGATGGCAATGAGAACACCGCCACCCTTTTGCTTGGGCCCAGTTAACTTTCTGTCACTTCTAAAAATTTCATAGGTCGGAGGAAAATAGTCGGAAGATGAGATATCATCGCAAAGCCAAGTTTCAGTAATAACAATAGTAGAAAATTTGGAGAACACAACATTTCTAAGAAATTCGGAGGACTTAGTACGTAGACCCCGAGCATTTTGATAATAGATGTCGAGAGTGTCGTTCTTACTGGTCATTCTCAGAAGTTTCACAGCTGTGCACCATGCCAGGGTGAAGCTTGCCTTGGAACGGCTTCAAGAGGCAGGCCTTTGGCCACATAGACGGGTCGCACAGGCGCCTGAAACACTCTGCGTCAACAGTTACACAAAAAGAAGAATAGGAGTCATGCTTGGTTTTAAGGCGTTTGCATGACAATGGCGTGACTTGCACATTCGACAAGTGGGCCAACAGTCGCCCAGATGTCGTGTTAGCCGACAACTTCGAAACAAAGATGGCCCTGGAGCTCGGCGGTCGGCGCACCACAACCAACTCAGAAGCTTCCGATGCACCAACGCGAGGAGGGCTTCTTTTCTTCACTAAGTTCACCGGCGGGCCATTACTCGCAGTGTCGGACCGTAGAGGCGGAGGCAAAGGACAGTCCGATGGGGAACTCAAATCACTCAACACAGCACCTGGTTGACCGCTGGAGCGTTCTAAGAATGCCGAAGCGTTCGTCGAGGACAGGAGGGGGCCGCCTTCGCCCGCCGCACCGGCGGCAGCTGCGGCGAACGACGACCTCATGGGGAGACCGGAGTGCGGTGACGTCACCGGTAGCGTGGAACGGCTAGCAGGCTTCGGGGAAGCAGGCGGGGAAGGCGGCGGACGGGCGAGCTCCCCTCGCAGGCAGTGAACCTCCTCACGCAGGGACGCGACGATTGCACCCTAATGGGCAAGCCCAGCCACATTGTCCCGTCGCAGAAGCCGGTTCTCCTCGCGCAGCTCGGTGACAACATCACCACGAAAAGAGAGTCTGTCGCAGGCTTCGGACAGGAGATTCTTCAAAGCCGCTACCTCTGCGAGTAGGTCCGCCGAAGGGTTCACGCTTGCTCCAATAATAATAATAATATTATTAATAATATTAATCAATCAATCAATCAATCAACCTTTATTTTCGGTGCCCAAGAACAACCCTAAGGTCTTGGTGCTGGAACACCATATACAAAACATTATTAAAAGAAACGTAGAACAGCACGTCACACAAAATCCTCGATATGACAGAAAAAATAAAGTAAAAGTACTTACGGAAATTCAAAAATAAAAGCAAAAAAAAACCAGTGTTGCAAGCTATGGCCCTCGGCCAGCGAAACGTTCAAGGCACTTGAGAAAAAGAAATATACAACAAAATACACAGTGCATATGATAGAGACAGAGTGTCCATATAAAACGAGAGATTAGATAATAATTAGAATAATAATAATAATAGTAATAGTAATCAATCAATCAATCAATAATAATCAATCAATCAATCAATCATGTTTATTTACGTGCCCAGGAACAGCCAGAGGCCTGAGTGCTGGCGCACGGATAGTTACATGAAAACAAAATACAAGAAACATATTGGAACAAACAAACAAGCGACAAGACACACACAAATTGAAGTAGCGAAAATTACAGAAATAAAGCACAGGCGGAGCCTGGGTACAGGTAAAAAAGAAAAAGAAGATGCCTTTGTGGCTCAGCTTATTGTAATGAATACACAACAAGCAGAGAACAAAGTTTAACAGTAAGACGACAAAAGCAATGACAAGAGTATAGAGACAAATGATAAGACACGCATGATAAGTAAACAGTTTCAAAAACAGGCAACTATATTGGTTAAACAGATCCACAGAGAAACCAAATTTCAGCAATAAAAAAAAAGAAAAAAGAAAAACGAACGACAGAGATATCATAGATGTTTAACATACTGTGTTCAGCAGCGCAGTACGGTAAATTGTAAAGGAGCTTTGAAAGATGTCAAGGCGTTCAGAGAAGCGGTTGTAGCAATTCTGTATTCTGCGCACAGGAGAATGATTGGAGTTGCGCGCAGCGGTCAAGAAAGGGCGATGCGACCTGGTGGGCCTCTGTGGAACACTAAACTCTAAACAGTTAAGCAGGTCTGCGCAAGAAAGGTCACCATGAACAATTTTGTGAAGAAATGTAAGGTCTGCACGCATACGTCTGCAGGGCAATGAACGAATGGAAGGAACTATGGGTAAGTCAGAATCAGGACCCGGACTGTGATTGTGACAATAATAATAATAATCAATCAATCAATCAATCAATCAATCAACCTTTATTTTCGGTGCCCAGGAACAACCCTAGGGTCTTGGTACTGGTACACCATACAAAAAAAAAACACTACAATTAAGACAAGACAACACACAAAAACTATATGTATGACATAAACTATAAAGTAAAAATAGTTACAGAAATCTTAGAAAGCAAAAAAGGAAAAAAAAGAACAGAAAGTCAAAAATGAAAAGGCAGGCTTAGTGTTGCAAGCCATGCCACTCGGCCAGCTAAACGTTCAGTAGATGTGAAAAATAGGAACTATACAAGCAAATATTGAATCAACATGACATAGAGTATACGTATATAACCAAGGTTTTCTAACAACATATTAGGAAGTTCCAAAAACAAAGGGGGAAAAGCTTCAGCATTACCAACACTGACACTAAAACGTACAAATATTCAAGCAACACAAAACAAGAAAAAGTGAAAAGCAAGCAAGAACAGTTTGCACATAATACATAGGGTACATAAATTTGGAATGACATAAAGGATTTAAGCTAAAACAGTTTTCAACTCATTAGAGAACAAAGTAAAGGAGCTCTGGAATATATCAAGCAGAACGGAATATTCATTATATGCACATTGTATTCGGCAGATGGACGAGCGTCGGCTATTTAAAGCAACTGGTCTGAAAGCTGGAAATTTTCTGAAACGTTTATTTGGCAAATTGACATTGATAAATGTAACCAAATCGTCACACAAAATATTACCATGAAGAAGTTTATAGAGAAAGATAATATCAGCTCGCATTCGTCGACACCGAAGGGAAGGAATGCTTTTCAGAAGAGACATGATGCCGTTTGCGTCGTCTCGCACATGACGGAAGCGGTGCTTAAAGATAGAAAGGAACTTATTTTGAACCCTTTCGATACGGTCACTATTGGACTTGCAAGTTCCATTCCAGACAACAGACCCGTATTCAAGAAGAGGTAAGCAGAGAGCCGAATACAACTTTAAGAAAGGAAGCGGACCTTTAAACTCTCTAGAATACCTGCAAACAGCACCCAGACAACGAAGAGACCGACGTGTAATTTGTGCAATGTGGGAAGAGAAAGTCAGAGGAGAATCAAAAAGTACTCCCAAGTCCCGAATTTCAGTCACCCTCGGCAGTGTGGTGCCTGCAATTTCATAAGGGTATTGCAGCTGTTGAGTTTTTCTACTATAGGAGACAACTTTAGTTTTTGAAGGGTTCCAAATAAGGTCGTTTTTGGTGCACCAACGTTGGAATGACACAATATCAACCTGAAGAGAATTACAGTCCTGAACACTACGCACTTCTCTAAAGATTTTTATATCATCAGCGTACAACAAATAAGAAGTATTTTGAATGGCAGAAGCAACATCGTAATGAAAATGGAAAAAAGAAGGGGACCCAGAACGGAGCCTTGGGGTACACCACTGGTTGCTTTGTACCTAAATGATGTTTGACCGTTAACACTTACATAGCAATATCGCTCCTTGAGATAACAACATATATGACCCACCAAAGAAGCGTGTACATCTAACAGAGTGAGCTTTGCAAGCAATAACGAGTGGTTGACAACATCAAAGGCTTTGCTCATGTCACAGTAGACCACATCCAGTTGGCTTCTACCAACGATTGCTGGGACAGCCTGCTCCATGAAGCATACAAGGTTCGTGGAAGTTGAACGACCACGCATAAATCCATGTTGATTAGGAATGAGGACATGTTTAAATGAGAAAGACAAGACCGTATGAAGAGATAACTCGAAAATTTTAGAGGCAGAACAAAGCAGCGAGACAGGCCTATAGTTTATAGCATCAGTTTTTAGGCCTGACTTGAAAACAGGGAATACGCGAGAGATTTTCCATGAGCGAGGAAACGTTCCCGACAGGAGACAGTTATTAAATGTTGAAGTGAACACAGGAACGAATATATTTGCATATGTTTTTAGGATTGCAGCAGGAATACCATCTGGCCCACAAGAAAGCGAGGGCTTGAGCCGCTTGATGCTGGTCCGAATGATGTTCTCGTCCAGTTGTAAACAACCGGAGTTCTCGCCCTGGTGACAAGGGGCGCTGCTGTTGTCACTACCACCGCTAATCCCAAAAAAAGAAGAAAATTGACGAGCAAAGCAGTCGGCCACCTTGACAACCTCATCGCCGTTGGAGTCTAGAAGACGAATAGAATCTTTAGTTGTACTAGATCTAGAATGAATGTATTTCCAGAAGGCTCCCGGTTGGTGAGTTGCTTTAGTTTCTACCGACGCCAGGTACGAAGTATGATCACGTTTGTGCTATATTTTACATAGGGCACGTAGGCGCCGGAATTCCTGAGCAAACTGGTTGGCACCAGAGCGCTTCATCTTTCTATGCGCACGTTCCTTGAGCTTCAGGGCATCCCGCAATTCAGAAGAAAACCAGTGTGGAAACTTGAACCTCCTCGGTAAATATTGCGGGATGTATTCCTTCATACCCGAAAGCACAATCTCTGTGAAACGGTCGACTTGTTCATTGACATCAGTGTGGTCAATGACGGTCGACTAAGGGGCAGCGGAAAAATAGCCATACAGCCCAGCATAATCTCCCCTGGTGAAAGCGTAATGAGGTTGCGTGTTGTTGGAATTTACGGAACGGTGGAGCAATGAAAGGAGGCAACAGGAAATAGAAAGAGGAGGATAAAATCTGTCCGGTATTACTAAAGAACAATCAGAGTGCAACACACTAACGCCATCAAAGTTCGAAAAGCACAGGTCCAGAATATTTCCACTGCAATTTTTTATGCGATTACACTGTGCCATAGAAGTGAAAGCCAAAAAATCTAGCAACCTATTACCGTTCTGTTCAAAGTGGTGGTTGTAGTGGGAACAAGTTAGCTGGCTCCACTCCACGCCAGGAGCATTAAAATCTCCAAGCAGGAGGACTTTGCGGGTGCCATGAGTGATAAGCACCTGTTCAATGGAGGAGATTAACTTATTGAACGCCTCAGGAGCTACATCAGGAGGAATGTAAAAAACACCAACTAGAAGTTTTTCAGTTTTAGAGAAATGAATTTCGACCCATAAAGACTCATCTCCGTTATCAATATCGCTACGTAGCACACACGGGAGAGATTTGTCAACGGCGAGAAGGACCCCGCCCCCTTTTTGTTTGCATCCCGTTAAAGCACAATTATTACGATACACATGGTAATTTTGAGGAAAATAATCACTGGATAGGATATCAGGGCACAACCAAGTTTCAGAAATAGCTATTAACGGAAAGCAAGAAGCCAGAACGTTACCAAAAAATTCAGTCGCCTTAGTTCGAAGACCTCGCACATTCTGATAAAAAACATCTAAACTAGTCATGGTTGTTTTTCTTACGTGATGCGCTCAGAGCTGTGAAGCATGCCTTCGCGAAACATGCCTCGAAACTCCTTAAAGAGGCAGTCTTTCGGCCAAACAGCGGGGTCATTTAGGCGCTCGAAACACTCTTCATTCAAGGAAATATAAAATGATGCATAGGTGTCGAATAGTCGTCGGCAGCTCAAGGGCGAGACACCTAAAGTTGACAGATTAGCATTGAGACTGGCAGGGGTGGTGGTCGGAGGAAGCTTGGAAACAAGCATTGCTTTGGGGCGCTTCGGCTAGGAAACGACAACCAGTCCAGATGTGTCTGACGCACCCACACATGCCCGGCTTCGGCACTTCTTCTCAAAACTGGGAGGGTGACAGTCAGGCACAGACACGGAAAGCACTGGGAAAGGGGTGGACGGAGTTGGGTGCAGTGTAGGAGACGCCGGAGACACCGCCTGCAGCGGAGCCGACGTATACGACGAGGATGGCACTTCATTGTTAACAGCTTGGGTGAAAGAAGGTTTCCCCGAGCGGCCGCGCATTCGATTCTGCAAAGCAGCGGGATGGCGAAGCAATTCAGCTCGCAAGGAGCAAACCTCTGCACGCAGGGAAGTGACCAACTTCGCATAATGGGCGCGGTCTCCCTCCCTCTCCTGACGGAGGCAGGCAAAAGCCCGCGCGTTTTCCCGGCGCAGAAGGTCGTTGTCCTCGCGCAGCCCGGCCACTTGGTCGCTGAGAAAGGAAATTCCCTCCAGCACGTCAACGAGGAGCGCGCGAAGACCGGCAGGTTCGGCATCAAGGTCACCCGGTTGGAGCGGGGGCGCCAGGGCCTTCTTGACGACTGTCGGTGAGCCTTGACGAAGGGAGCAGGGGGAAGACGCCCGGCTTGCGGGCGCGCCGAAGTCGTCGCTGGCTCCACTAGGCATAGCCGCCACCTCAACCGTTTGACAGATGTTGCACTTGAACGGCCGAGCGCCAGATCTCAGGAGTTGAAGCTCAGCGTCCGGCCACACAACACACTTCGCGTGCACGCGTTTTTTACAGGCAATGCAGCGGAAAAACTTTTGTTTGCCATAAAAAACGCAAGAGCAAAGAACACAACAATCCTTGCTAGGCGCCATCAATAATAATAATAAAAATAATAATAATAATAATAATAATCTGTTTATTGCCATTCACATGAGAAAATACATAGTGTTCAGGCCCGTCAAAGCCAAAGGGAGGCATGAAGGACTGGGCCCGGCAATCGGCGAGTCAAACAATGGCCGAAGAAAAAACAGAGGCACAGACTAAGGAACATCAACGAACACTGTGAATGCTGCTTTTTATCACTCTTAAAAAAAAACTTTAACGAAAGGATTGTAACAGTTTCTGCAGTTGTCGTTTTGAGGTCGCAGTCAAAAAATCTTCAGATAATTGATTAAAACAAACCGGCACATATACATTTCTTGTTGCTTTACCGTATCTGGTAGAGCACCGGGGTACTGGAAAACGAAACTCGTTTCTTAACACACTTGAAACATTGGGTTGAATCTTGAAATCACAGCTCCAGAAATGCTTGAGAATGACAGTCTCAAGAAACAAAGAATGAAACGACGGCAGTTTAACAGCTGTGAACAAATTATCAGAAACAGATACGGAAGAATTGTGAACGATACTTTTTAACATGTTCTTCAGTAGGCTATCAATTCGATCCTTCCAGTTGGAAGAACAATGTGCATAAACTGTGATACCATATCACAGTTTATGCATATTATATGCATATGCATTTGATACCATATTATTATTAATCAATCAATCAATCATTTATTTGCGTGCCCAGGAACAGCCGGGGTCGGCCTTTGTGCTGGCGCACGGAAACAGAAACACACGAAACATAATGTACACATCTTTCAAATACAAAATAAAATACAAAATACAAAAAAACGAAAGGATAGCTTATGTTGAAGTTACGGAATGAAAGTCATTTAAGTGCATGAACTCAAGGATAAAAGACAAATGCAGAATAAGAAAAGTTGGCAGTTACGCCAATACAAACTCACAGACATGTTTGCGAAACAGAGTAGGGCAGTCATTAAATATATCAGGGTAATCCGCGTACCGATTGTACGTGCATTGCAGTCGGCACACAGGGCACAAGACACGCAATAATAATAATAATAATAATAATAATAATACTTTATTGCCCTTGGTTGTGAGATTACAGAGTACCGGGCCCGTCAAAGCCGATTTGGCTTGAGGGACTGGGCCCGGCAAGTCAACGAAGCGATACAAATGAAAGGCAAAGAGGTACATGTAGTCGCCAAAAACTCAGAAGGAACGCATCAAATAAACAAAAGCATGTATACACAAAAAATTTTTTTGCTTTTTTTTTAAGTAGATTATCCAGCATACGCATTCAACACTTTCTTAAGTTGCATTTTAGAGGATGCAGCAAAAATATAATCTGGCAATTTATTAAACATTTTTGGGACATAAACAAATCTTCGTGCCATACCGTATCGAGTACAAGAACGAGGGACACCAAAACGAGGGGGATTTTGTACAACTCGAACAGACTTATGTTCAACCTTGAAATCAGGAACCCAAAAATGATTAGTAACGATTATTTGAATGTAGTAATATTAATATTACAGATAATACTCATAATATTATAACTATAACACAAATAATAATAACAATAACAATATTAATAATGATCATCATCAATCAAACAATATATCATGTTTATTTACGTGCCCAGGAACTGCCCGAGGCCTGAGTGCAGGCGCACGGATAGTTACATAAAAACCAAACACCAGAAACAGATTGCAAAAAAAAAACAAGCGACAAGACACAAACAAATTGAATTAGTGAAAATTACAGAAACAAAGTACAGACGGAGCCTGGGTACAGGTAAAAAAAAATAAGACCCCTTTTTTGCTCTGTTTGTTGTAAAGCCCACACGACAGGCAGAGAAACAAAGCTTGACCACAAAAAATAAAAAAACAACGGCAAGAGTATACAGAAAAATGATAAGACGAACGAAGTACAGTAAATAGTTCCAAGAATGGGCAACTATCAGCTGGTTAGACAGAACCGCCGAGAAACCAAATTCTAGCAAAAAAAAAGAACGACAGAGAAATCATAGATGTTTAACATACTGTATTCAACAGCGCAGTACTGTAAATTGTGAAGTATTTTTGAACGATGCGGTGAACAAAACCCTTCGCGATGCCACGTCCTAGATAGAAAATAGCACCAAACTCTTCACATAATTCTGATGGAAGGTGAATGGTCTCCTCCGCGTCTGCCTTGACTGCGGTGTGCTCCGTTCGAGCGCTAGTACGCACCGTTGTCGTTTCAAGGCACTGTAGTGACGAGCCATCAAACTGCAGGCCGAGCGCCCTGATTGCATCAATACCCAAAAGTGAGGTGCCTTGTTCGACAACGTAAAAAATAAGGACTGTTGTGTAGTTTTTGTACATGACATCGGCAAAGAAGCAACCACGCACAGGAATTGGTTTCTTCGAATATTTCAGCAGTCTAATTCGAGCAGCTGAAAGCGGCTGTCCTTCAAAATGCTGCCTAAATAGGTGACGCGTCAAAATCTAAATTGGTGACCCTGAATCCACGAGGAAAGTTAACTTCGTTTTCCAGCTGCTACTGATATATAGATTGCGGGACGAGTGGATGTCGTCACAGCCAGGATGCTCAATACTGCTTCAGTTATAAAATTTTTGCCGTCTAGTCCTCGAACCGGAGTGGCGTTTCTGTTGCAGATTGAGCAAAAATGACCCATAATAACGCAACCATGACACCGCGTGTTGTTGGCGGGGCAGCGGAATGAAGCAGCGTTGTGCCGACGTGAACCGCAGCGGCTACAATGGGCCTGTTGGCTGCATGAACGCTTTGAGGAGCCGTGGGATGAAGGTGCGGGCGGCGGGGTGTTTCCGCGAGCATTTATACGCTGAATATCTGCAGTGGCAAATTCTTTGAAATCATTGGTTGCCTGCTCAAACTGCGTCGCTATAAAAACACCTCGAGTGCACGAAAGAGAAGACCCTTAAAGCAGCAACCGCTCGCGCAAGTTCTGAGATAATACTACATACCCGCAACAAACTGATCACGCAAGAAATCTTCCTGAGAAGGAAAAGAGCACGTATAAGAAAGCTCACCTAACGCGGTAACGTACTCATTGATTGCTTCACCGACTTGCTGCACGCACCTACCCAAATGGTGCCGTTCGACCACAACAATGGTTGTTTTCGTCAAGTGCGCATGCAGCGCTGCGACAGCGATATCGTACGACGACGCTTCATGCTTTGTCTAAGTAGTGTCGTTGAGAGCTCCAGAATCTGTATCAGTAGTTGTTGGCTTACCGGGCTTAGCGTTGGCCGAAGATGGAAGCGTTAGATTGTGAAGCATGCGCTGGCCTTCGACGCCGAGGCTGTGGAGGAGAGCCTTGCGACGGTCCGGCGCACAGTCCGAAGCACCACATGCGACCAGAAAATTCTCGAAGATGCGGATCCATTACGGTCAGGCAACACCAGGGCTGCTTGGCGTGGGCAGGAACGGGGGCGGTGGTGCCAGTCCGGAAACACTCATGGCGCGGGAAACCGTCGGCGAAAATGAGGAAATTCACGCCCCTCCTAAACGAGCATCCTCATCGCCAATATAGTGGCGGCGTGTGCAGGCGATGAATAAGCGACTATGCCACTTCAGTGCACATTGGAACAAAAGACCCTTTATTCTAACTTGCGAATTCTTATATACCTATAAAACACTAGTTCCGCCTGCGGCAGTGATCGCGGAACCGAAACCAAATAGACAAATATACAACACCCTCCTTACCGACTTTGACTGTATAAGAAGGTTATGTCCCCCTTCGCTGGCTTCTACAGAATTGAGAGTGTCGTCACCCTGTCCCCTATGAAATCGTGCCTGTGTTGCCTCTTACATCGTCTGGGCACCCAGCACGTCGGCTTGTTCACGTGAGCTGCCTCATGGCGTATTACACACGCGATCCACCTACTGCAGCTCACCCCTCCAAACAGGAATCGGGACGGCGCTTCTTCGGCCGGGGAGTTGAGTCAGAGAATTTGGCCAGCTTCTCTAGAAACCGACACGAAGCACAGGCGCATACCCAGTTGTACAACCTCTCACTATCTGAGTATGTGCTCTCATGGATAGAAGCTGGCCGATGACCTGCCGAAAAATAAGGGAGACGAAGACCGACATCCGACAAGACAGGCTGCACGCAATCAACCTGCCTTGGTGCCATCAATACCTTGTCTGGTTTGTGACGACAACCCGTTCCGTCATTTGATCTCTCCCGTGTATTATACCAGTATCAAAAGGCACCAAAAAAATTCAGTGGGGGTGGCACAATAAAAGTAAAAAAATTATTGTAACACTGCTTAGGGTAATACTGCTACATGTTAAAAAGAAAAAAGATGCAATACTGTAGAAACACAACATGGAATTGTTTAAACTGGAGGTGCATTGTCGGGGAACGTACGTTAAAGGTGTACAGCAGTGAGCATTCTATTGCTCATTATGTTGTGTTAGAATTACTTGAAAACAATCTTTTTGTACCTCGTTTCTTATTCATGAGATCTATTTTGCGGTAACACGTGACACCTCTTCTCAAAATCTTTTAAAATTTGGAAATTTATCACAGCTAACAACTTGCCCCGAATTTTTATCGGTCATACGTAGTTTGTTGTTTACATATTATATCTCTTTTTCAGTTAGAAGAAGTACGTATCTCCTACATAAAACCTTTCGTTTTTTCGTACAAAACAGGCCAGAAGCTGCAATTGCAAAAGTTTGCACACCAACACATTTCTCCTCAAGGAACATGGCTAACAATACACCGTGACCTAACTCAGGCAGTTATTAGTGGTTGTCAGAAGAGCTTTATATAGAGGGGCGGCAACATGTCCATTAGGTTACAAATGAAGGATTCGTGTGCGAACGCATTGTATAGTATTGGTATCGCCACATAGCCAAGGACAACGCAGGTTTTCTCCAAAGAACGAACGTATGTATGAGAGACCTCATACTCCGCATAAGCACAACAAAAATAGAGGAGCGGCGATGAACGACCCATCAATGCGATGGGCCCAGGGGAGTGTAAGCGATTAGAATGCCACGGCGTCTTCTGGGTGAGTATTTACCTTTTAGCGTGATTGCTTCTCTAGCTTTCGAATTACATCGAGAATCCTAGATATTAGCGATTATTCTAGTCTAGTAACGACACGGCGGAACACTCACCCTAAAAAATGGGATAACCCGTGTGATATGAAAAGAATTATTGGAAAACGTGGTTTGCTTAACACAGTTAACACATAAGGGCTGGGCAGGGCGGTACAACACAGCGCATACATATATAAACCCAAGGTATGATTCTCGGCATGATTGCCACTATTGGAGGGCATCAACCGATCCTAAAATAAAACATTAGTTCGAATAAGTAGGAAGTCCGTTATATTGCATCGTAATGCTTGAGGAGGACCACGTGGAGAACTTCAACCTGCCTGTCTCGCCGTGTCGGGCCGGCGTCCTTGCCGGGGATGACCTCAGAGGTGAGTTCTCCAACACGAAGCACAATTCCGCAGGGAATAAACTGCCATCCCAAGAGTTTCTCGCTGAGTCCGCGTTATTGAATGGGAGTCTGAACACCCGCCAGATTAGCTGAATGATACTGGCGGCCTAAGCGTGAGGGGTTGTAGCTTCTGGCGGAAGCTGCCTGTCAGTAGTACATACGCGAGAAACTCTGGCGGGCCTCAGCGGCGCGCCGTAGGTTGTAGGTATCCTTGGACGTCCACGCTGCGGTCGTCGTCGTGAACATGTGGCAGCAGGCCGTCGAGAACGGCCGTAGCCTGTCAACCGCAGACAAGCTGGAATGCAGTCCACCGTTTAGTTTCCTGCCAATTTTTATTGTACGCGAGCGTTACAAACGCACTATGTCGTGCCAAGTTTGATACTGAACTTCTGTTTATACATGCAGCGTATCGCCACTTGTCTTGTTTAGGTATTCGGATAGTCCGTTTGTCTGAGGGTGATACGCTGTCGTCTTCCACTGATGCATGTTGTTGTGACGTAAGACGCCTTGCATGAGCTCCAGAGCAAATGCCGTTCCGCAGTCAGTAATGAGTACTTCAGAACCTCCATGTCGTAACAGAACTTGATGGATTAATTTATATTGTGACCTCTTCTCCAGTCCCCATTGGAAGAGCGGTTGCCTTTGCGTAGCGCGTAATGTACTCGGTTGCTACGACAATCCGCTTGTTCTTGGATTGGAACAATGAGAATGCACCAGGAAGTTTTATTCCGATATGATGGAAGGGCCTCGGCGGGACTGCATGTGTCTGCAGAAGCCCTGTAGGTTTCGTCGACAGCGCGTTTCGTCCCTGGCAGTCACTGGAGCTCTAGATGTTGTGGAAGACATGAGGTGTCAGGCGAGCATAGTAGTACTTTGTCCTATTTTTATATAGTTTGTGTTGTTCCGTGGCTTACGAAAGACAGGTAGTCGTGTTAAATTTCCAAAGTTTGTTTGGTTACGTCTGCGGGCATGGTAAGAAGATAATTTCTTCCTCGTGCCTAGGCTGAATATTTTACTTCACGATGACCTTATTTTTGAGGCTGAATGCAGGCACTTGCTTTTGAAAACACTTGGAATGCTGACGTTCCCTCCATGAATGTGTTCGATCATGACGCGTATCTCGGGGTCGGCTCGCTGCTGGTTGGCCAGGTCGCTCTCCGACAGGACTCGAAACAACGCCGCATGTTCATCTGACTCTTGTGGTTGTGTGTCAATGGGAGCACAATAAGGGAGCCGTCGTCGCAGTGTTTCTTTCCGGATATGTTGACGTTTTACATTGAATGCTCCTTGCGCAGTCTCCAACGATTGAGATAGCCAGCGTGGTCCATAATTGGCGAACCAACACAGCGCATGGTGGTCTGACGCACAAAAGAACTGTCTGCCATACAGATATAGGCAAAATTTCAAAACGTCCCTTACAATACGAAGTCCTCTTTCTCTGATGCTGAGTAGTTTTCTTGTCCTAATTTTGTTGCCAGGGGGTGGGCTATGTCGCGGTATTCCATAACAAGAAATCTGGAGTTTTTTCTGGTTCAGAAAGTACTAAGGATGCAATTGGGGAAAACATACTTCAATGTTGGCCATTTTAAAGTACGCATAACGGTTCGAGTTTGGAGGGTTTGAAAATAGCTTATAATCATTGTTTATTATCAAGGAGTACTTTGAGAAGCAAAATGGGGCGCCAAAGCCTACAGGTGGGCTTGTGCAGCGTCGCCCGGCAGCAACTGCCTTCACTTCCGTAAAAAACACACATAGACAGTGGTAACTAAACAGGAAGGTAAAAAAGACAAGCAAACTAAAAAAAATAGAAAAAGAGGGAAGACAAAAAAGAGAGAAGAAGAAAAATAAAGGCAGAAAATAAAAAAAAGAAAGTAAACAAAAAACCGGCCAACAGAAGAGACGAAGACAGACAAACAAAGATACAAGAAATCATCATTGGTTTCAGCTAGATGCGTGGCCTTTTCC
Source organism: Haemaphysalis longicornis (assembly GCF_048455015.1). Lineage (NCBI taxonomy): Eukaryota > Metazoa > Arthropoda > Arachnida > Ixodida > Ixodidae > Haemaphysalis > Haemaphysalis longicornis. Next base: position 210,880,636 of record NW_027526385.1, on the reverse strand, counting down.
TCATCACAAGAAAACAATTCGAGAACAAAGAAATAGCTACCAATCACCGCCTACACACTCATACTTCAGCATATTTCTAAAGCCAGCATTGCAGCACGCAAGTGATTCCGCGTTGCTTAAAGGAGCCATGAAGAGAAAACAAAAGTTTGTTTTATTCGAAAGATTATGTGTTTCATAGTACCCTAAGCGCTTTCCCGGAAGCAAATTATCCTTTATTCACTGAGAAATAAGGTTATTTTAACCCAAATTTTAAAACTCCCGCCTATATTGCATATTTCGTCACGTGAACAATGGCGTCATACGAGCCGGTCCATGAAACAGATACTTAGTATGTCGACTCCATATAGCACCCGCACGCGGGAATCAAACAGGATCCGGGCGGCCATTTTAAAAATCCTAGTAAAACCTAGTGCACCCGAAGCCCTAGTCATGAAATCGCCTGATCCGGAGAACGAAACTCTCGCCGAGAAGCTCGGGCTTGCATTTAACAACCTCACACCACTTGAACGCTCAATGCTTCTAAGTGCACGAGCGGCAGGAGTTGTGGGATACGCGGATGGACCGGAAAGCGACCATTCCGGGATAGCCACAACAGACGAAAGCCCAGCCGTTCGCACCGCTGCCTCGTCGGCCCCGTCGCGACGGACGAATACAGACTGGTACGTATGTGCCGTATTTTTATTACGGTTAATAATTGTTCAATTTCAGTAGCAGTATCGCTTATGCCAGTTGGCCGGTGTCGTGTATGGAAAGCCTTTCGCGCGAGCTCTCTGCTTCGACCAGAAAGATACGAGCGTCAATGCGCGGTGTGTACGGCATGTGCCCCAAGGTCCGAGCGCTTTTACGGCGATTTGACGAAGTCGGCGACGAGCGCCAGCATGTGCCAGGAGTGAGCTAACGTAAGGGTCCCTGCCGTAATCACTTCCTCGGAAATGAAGCGACCACACTCGTACTTCCTTACTTCCTTTAGCTCTCCTTCTCCTCCATTTGCAAAGTTCACAAAACGTAGCCACTTGCTTCGCCGAGGTTCGTCGTTGGGCAGCACATGAAAGGAGATCTCCACACCGGCGGGGATGTCGCACTCCCTCGACGATTTCACCGTACTACATGGGCATTTCAAAACGTAGCAACGAAATTTCATTTTAAAGTACTCGAACAAACTGAAGTTTTCAGTGGTTGCAAACTGGAAACGAGCTCCTAACAATAGCAGCAAGCCAATACCATTCCGAAACTGCGATGACTGTCACTATCTCGTCGCTGCTTGCTGTTCCTTACTCCCCTCGTTTCTATTTGTACCTTTGCTGGTTGGCGATATGACGGCAAACCTCCTGTGAAGGAATTACGATACCAAGCAAGGTCGCGGCTGCGCGTGCTGGGACGGTTCGTTGGCCCCGAAGAGCGTCGAAGCCGAATATTCGTCTGCGTGAAGGTGGCGACGGCGAGATGTCGAGTTCTGCTGGCGGTAGTTTCGTACGCATTGGCGTACACGCTTGCGTGTTTATTCGGAACTTCAACCGTTTACTCCACCATTCTTAGTGTCATAAAAGGAATGTGCAGTATGTTTAACGGGCATATAACTCACTCTGCAAACTGGTAAGCCCTGCCTATTGCGTTTGCTTTTGCCGGCCTCCGCCAATCGCAGAGCATTCTCGTGTGACATCTTAGGTTCTGTTGCGGGATATGAGCTGGTGGGTCGCATGGTCATTCCCTTTTTTCCTAATTATGTAGCTTATTTGAGCGAAGTTTGTGTTAAAAGTGGTGTCAGTATGGGTCTAACGAGGCAATCTTTCGAATGAACCAAACTTGTGTTTTCTCTTAATGGCTCCTTTAACAATTTATCAGGCAATTCGTTAAAGATAACAGGAATGTAATATGACCACGCAGCCACTCCGTATTGGGTACGGACCCTGGGCGTCATATATCGAGCTACGTGGCGCAGAAGTGCAGGGTAAACGTTGGGAGTTCGGTAATCCGTACTCCAGAAATATTTTAGCAAGACAATTCGCTTAAACAATGTATCAAATGACGGTAAACCGCTGTTGTAGAAAGCAGGGAACGGAGGTAGTTTTGTTGATAACCTTACCCTGATAGCTGCCAAGATCCCGGATATCGTTACCTGGGAGACAAAGAGGAAACCCATCCACCGGAGCTTCACCTGGGCTCCGCTGGCCTCCATTTGTTGTTTCTACCCTTCACCATAAAACACGTCTTCACGGTATGCTACAACGTGTGTTCAGGTGCTCAAGGGGTCCGCGGTGTCGCCAATACTGTCACCATGATTACGTTAGGGGTCCCGTGAGAGGTTGAATAAATGGATACCTAAACAGCATTGATGGCTCAAGAGATCGCCGCTAGAAATGCCTCCAGACAGGCCCCCTGAAAATAATTAGATTACTTGCTAATGAAACATAAACTGAAAAACCGATACAGCACTTTCTAATAATCTGGGAGCAAGAGGTTTCAAAAGAAAGTCAAAAGCCAACTCAGAACTTCCGGTAAAAATAATTACTGATATTAGGTTAAAGTACAGATAAAAGCTTTTCTACATAAGCATACTATTTTATATTTCCAATTTGAAATTAGTTTGGTTCTTGGTATTAAAAATTTGAAGCTTCCTTAAGCAAATACATTTGCACCTATTGCAAATGAGGTTCTATAAAGAATTTTTACCAAAGAACTTTTCACGCACTAGTTCAGTATTTGATTCATAGTAAAAAACATGTATACACAATATTTGTGGTATAAACAAGAAACGCTGTCATGAACTCCATCAATATTTTATTTTGAGCACATATTACACTCTGGCTTACGCGGAGATCATGGCAAATTGTTAGACAGGGGCACGCAGATTATTTGAAACTTTTACTGCCTCATTGCAAAATTTCCCGATAATCGGAATATGAAGTACAGTTAGCGTCGCCATAAACTCATGTATGCCCCAGCACTCGCCCTGAACACCCCGTGGTGGCAAGGCATTGCTAATTCAATTCACCCATCCCATCCCATCATGTAGTTCCACCCATCATGTAGTTCCAGATGGTGTTTCTAGCTTTGTACAGCTATTTATCGGCGGCTGAGATGGCTCTGCCGCTCGTCTCGCATGCGGGTGCTGCCGCGTTCCCAGCCGATAGCGGCCAATTCCGGGATCTGCCGCTCGACATGCGACCACTTCTGGAGTGAACGCCCTGCTTCGTCTAGAAACGTGCCATACATTCCGAAACGCAAACCAATTTCGATGACCTGGAAAACCGTTCACGTGGTTCTACTGTTTTTTTTCTACGCTATTAGCAAGACTAACAAATCTTAAGCATTGGACTCCTGTGAGCATTTCGTGCTTAAATTTGCACTAATAAACATGCCGTAACAGGATCTACCATTGCCAGGACTAACTTTATGGCCTAGTTTTTACTGAAAAAATACTGTTTAAAGCAGCAAAGCTCTACAAAGCTCTATAACGCTCTGCAGTCTGATCCTGACAACGTTTAACACGATAACTTTATTTAGTGGAGCGAGTCTAGCTGTTTTGTTCGAGGAATAAAAGGGCATTGAATGGGATATCCTAGGGCTTATGGAAGTTAGGAGGACAGGTGAAGCCTTTAAGGTGAGGAAAAATGGACGTGTCCTATGTTACGTGGTATAGTGGACAGAAGAGAACTGGGAGCGGGATCTCTAGTCAATAAAAGCATAGCTGGAAACATAGAAGAATACTATAGCAATAACGAAAGGGCAGCAAGTCTTGTAATTAGGCTCAATAAGAGATACACGCTCAAGGTGGTACAGGGCTATGCCCCCACATCTAGCCACGTCGAAGAGGTAGTGGAACGCTGATATGAAGATGTGGAATCGGCAATGGCTAAAGTAAAAGCCCAGTATACCGTTGTTATGAGGGACTTCAATGCTAAAGTAGGCAAGAATCAGGCTCGAGAAAAGGCAGTTGGGAACTGTGGTAGGGGCTGTAGAAATACCAGGGGGGACATACAAGTTGTGCTTTCAGAACGAAATAACCTACGCCAAATGAATACCTTCGTCTTTAAACAGGAGAGCGGAAAGTGTATGGGGAGAAGCCCCAATGGGGACAATAAAAATGAAATAGAGTTCAGATTATCCGATAACCCTGGCGTCGTGAAGGATGTGGAAGTGCTCGGAAGGGTAAGGTGTAGTGACAACCGTATGGTAAGATATCGAATTTACTACATTTGAGGAGGGACCGTAGCAAGCCAGTACGAAAAAAGCCGAATAATTAGGTAACAATAAGGCATGAAGTCGAACAATTCAGGATCTCGCTGCAGAACCGATATTCAGGTCTTACCGAGGAAGCCGAGCTTACGAGAGAGGAAGCCAGCGACAACATTACACGCTTTATCACGATGTGTGCAGTAAAAGTCGGGGGCACGATGACTAGACAGCATACTGGTAAACGTTCCCAGGAGAGGAAACATCAAGTTAGAACATGGCAAACCATGACAACCTCCACCCCAGCCGACAGAATAGAACTAAAGGTGCTTTCAATGTTAACCAATAAGCCTAAGACAGCTCACATAAGGAAGTATAATATGGAGACGATCGAATACGTTGTAGAAAACAGAGGTAGCCTGAAAGCAGTGGAGAGGCGTCTTGGCGCGGGGAAAAATCACATGTATGCACCTAAAGATAACCAAGGCAATGTCATCACAAATACGAATAAAATACTCACAGTGGCCGAGGAGTTCTATAGGGATATGTACAGTACCCGGGAGGTAAAGGATAATGTCGAACGAGAAAGTAGTTCAGAGGAGACAGACATCCCACCAGAAACAACCGAAGAAGTAAGGAAGGCTTTGAAAGAAATTAAAAGGTGGCAAAGCACCCGGTGAGGATCAGATAACACCAGACTTCTTGAAGGATGGCGCAGAAATTGTGCTTGAAAAACTGGCAAACCTGTAAATGCAATGCCTAATGACCGCAATTGTACTGGAATCGTGGAAGAACGCGAACATCACCCTTATCCATAAGAAAGGTGACATGAAGGAGATGAAAAATTGCAGGCCGATCAGCTTACTGCCCGTCGTCTACAAGGTACTTACCAAGGTAATCGCTAACAGAATTTCTGCAACATTAGATTTCACTCGACCTAAAGAACAAGCAGGTTTCGGTAAGGTATTCAACAATGGACCATGTTCACACGATCAATCAGGTGATAGAGAAGTGCGCTGAGTATACTGAACCCCTATTAAAAGCCTTCTAAGATTAAGAGAAAGCATTTGACTCGGTCGAAATCCTAGCAGTCGTTGAGTCATTATGGAAACAGGGGATAGATGAGCATTAAGTAAAAATACTAGAGAATATTTACATTAGGTCCACATCTACCATCATACTCCATAAGGAGAGACATAAAATACCTATAAGTAAGGGCGTCAGACAAGGAGACACAATCTCTCCAATCTTATTCATAGTATGTTTACGCGAAGTATTCAGAAAGTTGGAATGGAAACAGGTGGGAGTAAGGCTAATGGAGAATACCTCAGTAAGCTCCGATTTGCTGATGACGTTGCGTCGCTAAGTAACTCGGGAGACCAATTTCAAAGCATGATTTCCGCACTGGACGAACAGAGTAGAACCGTGGGCCCAAAATTAATTTGCATAAAACTAAATTATTATTCAATCATCTCGGGACAGTGCAGCAGTTTGCGATAGAGGGCGAGGTAGTGGAAAAATATATCTACTTTGGCCACGTTGTGACCCCTGATCCCAACCATGAGGCAGAGATAATTAGAAGGATCAGAATGGGGTGGAGTGCATACGGTAGACATTCTCAGATAATGAATAGCAGCCTACGATTGTCCCTGACGAAGAAAGTGTATGACAGCGGCATCTTACCGGTGCTAACCTACGGGGCAGAAACTTGAAGGCTCACTAAGAAGTTTCAACTTAAATTGAGAACGACTCTGCGGGCAATGGAGCGGAAAATGATAGGTGTAACAATAAAGGACCAGAAGAAAACGGAGTGGGTCAGGGAACAAACGTGTGTTTGTTTGGACGTGTGTTTGGACATACGTGTGTTTGGACATACCAGTAGAAATTAAAAAAAGAAATGGACGTGGGCCGGGCATGTAATGCGAAGGCAGGATAACCGTTGGTCATTAAGGGTAACAGAGTGGATCCCTAGAGAAGGCAAGCGTTGCAGGGGCCGGCAGAAAGATAGATTGGGAGATGAGATCAAGAAGTTGGCAGGGATAAATTTGTCGTAGTTGGGAAATGACCGGGGTACTGGAGAATAATGGGAGAAGCCCTGCAGTGGCCGTAGATAGGCTGGTGATGATGATGATGATGACAACAAAATAGAAATTGAATCTTTATTGGTCAAAAACTTTAGGCTAAAAAAACTACATTCAGCATTTACCATGACTACTTGGGAGTGGTTCGCGATAAGCGACCTAAGTTTTTTTAGCTTTTGAGTACTCTGAAGAAAGATGTGATCGTATGCGCCTGAACTTGAAAGTATTATTTCTAAGGACTTGTTATTGGGACACTGATGCCGAATGTGCTGTAGGTGCTTCGACGCTCATTGCAAAACCATCTAATAGTGACCACCTTTGACACTACCAACATTCCCCCAACTCGCGATGCCAATCCCCCTTGATGCTCACCTGTATACATAATGCGGCATCAGTGCTAGTTTCTTGTTTACCAATTGGAGAAGTGTGTTATACAAAGGCGCGCCTTTCTTTCGTTAATCTGTTCATGCGATTGTGCCAGCGGAATCACCAAAACATTTCAAATGACAGTAAGCCTGGTCATTATGTCACTGACACCGAAGTTGAACTTCATCGCGGCGATCTTGAAAATGTGAGAGGTGGGGGTTTATTGCTTTTCTCATTGCTATAAATCATATCTCAAGTTTGGTTGGATATCACTTAGGAATGGTTTTTATAGCAGAAGAACAACGCAAGGAAGACCATGACCATGGCTGCCCTCAGCGTGGACGACAGATTCAATTACACGGGAATGCTACATGATGACGATGACCGCCGCATAGCCAGGGGGACGTTTAACATCCTCCCGAGCACGCAACGTTCGTGTCTGCCGCTGTACAAACGCTGTACCGCACATGTAGCTTGCTGCTAGTCACTGGATTCTCCAGGTGGCACCATTTCTGCGTCTCAACCACTTTCTGTCATGGTTCTGTCTGACGTTTCTTTTCGAACGGTGCGCGAACTGAGTCCCTACGTCCATTTAAACGCTTGAGAGGATCCTCCGCCTCCTTGCATAGACACGAGCGGTTGCTCCAATCCTGACAAATTTCCGACTTCTCCACGCTGAGTCTCCTATATAGACTTGCCAATGTCGTTGAGTCTCTTTTCTTATGTCTCTTTGAGCTTGTCAACTTGCAACAGACTCCAAACAAAGTCGCGACAGTCGGCGTATGAGGGAAAGGAAACTCTTTCATTCCCGGTGTCTCGAACCTCCAATGGAACGCGTGGTTGTTTTTGGTGTGCAGGCTGATACGATAATGGCCGTGCCCAAGGTCGCCCAAATATTCATCTGCTCAAAACGCATAATTCCATCTCTCGCTCCACCCGCGAGACAATTTCTGCAAGGACGTACAAAAAGTCTACAATCCTTAATGGTTGGGTTTCGTTTCGCGACTTGAAACCGTGCAAAGCTGTCATGAAGTGCTGTCCCCTCTTGCGTTACCAACGGTGCATTCACCGTCGTACGATTTTCAGCAGTGCATGGCGTCGCCAAGCCCAGGCGGATGAAGCCAAAACTATGCGTCCAACTCACTGCAACGTTTCTAATCCAGTATCTTGACGGCAGGAAGGGTAGTGGAAGAGGTGTCGGGAAATTATCACATTTTCTCTGTTGCGGTAGCCCCTGAGCGGCGAGTATAGTGGTGCCCCCCAACAGCCCTTGCGCCCATCTCGGGTTCGATTTTGGATAGTTTGTGATTCTGCCAAATTTATTTTTGTGCTTTTCGGTGAGTGAGGGTAATTCCACTTCTAGACCTTCACGCAGATGGAACGGTCAGATTCCTGGATGGGCGCGAACTTGCCCGCTGCTGCGACGTTTGTTGATAGTCCAGTTACTAGAAGTTCCGGTAAGGATCGCGCGGGAGAAAATTATCACCTCGAGAAGACCCGACGCGGCGCTACCATTCGTAACATTCCACTTTTATTTCTTCCGAAACAGCACGAGCGTCCCCAACCCCGCGCACTTCTTTCCCATCTTCTTCCAAGGGACCACGCACGCACCCTTTCCGGCGATCGAGAATCAACATCCTCCCGCAGCTGCGGTTTTTCGTTGAGTGAGGGTGATTCCATTTCTAGACTTTAAGGCGGATGGAACGGCTCAGACTCCTGGATGGGTGCCAACTTGCACGATGCTTCAACGTTTGTTGATAGTCCAGTTACTAGAAGTTTCGGTAAGGATCGCGCGGGAGAAAAATTATCACCCCGACAAGACCCGACGCCGCGCTGCCGTTCGGAACACATTAAACGTTTATTTCATCAGATTAATCACGAGCGTCCCAACCCCGCGCACTTCTTTCTCATCTTCTTCATAGGGAGCACGCATGCCCCCTTTCCGGCAATCGAGAATGAACATTCTCCCGCAGCTGCGATTGATTCCATAATACAGAGCCACTGATTAGCGCGTCGGATTCACTGTCCAGCAGAGAGGAGAATTTCGTGGTAGTGCTGCACGCCATCTCTTCCGGAAAATGACTGGCCCACACGGCCGTTCGTCCAGCTCAGTGGCGCCACGTTGTCATTCTGAACCGTACCAGGTCCCCAACGTGAAGTTTTGGCGGGACCATTGACGTGCCTTGATGCGCTGATCGAAGCAGCAGCAGATATTCTTTCTTCCATCTACTCCATATTCGATGTACCATTTGCTCGCTCTGCTTAGCACGTCGACCCACGTCGGGTGCAGCGGGCGTTGGCATGATGCACCCTGTCTCCAGTTCGACGACTGTGTGTTCATGGATGAAAACACTGCGTCACTGGGGACCGTGGGTTGCAGCACTTGCTTTGCATGATCATCCTGGAAGTCCTCGCCGAAGGCGCCGTCGTACTCTCCCGGAAGATTATGGTGATATTCGTAGAGCTGTAGCTGCAGTCCAAGTCTTCCCTTCTCTTCAACACGGTTCGGCCTGGACGTAAGGCTTTGCGCTTCGATAATAAGCGGCACTACCTGCTGGCCGTCTTCTTTGTGACGTCCACTCGGAAACTTCAATAACGCAACGTTGTCTTCAAATTCAGTCTTCTCAGGCGTGTAAGGTATCCCTCTGGCGTCCAACCCCAACATTTCTGAGGGATTGCTCAGCCCCGGTCCTGGGCAACTTTCGTCTTGTCTTTCAATTCTGGCCAAAAACAATGCCCTAGTGCAGCTGCTTCTGACCAGGGTGTAATCGGTGCTTCAGTATTGTCCTTGCGGAACCCAACCAAACACTGTATCAACGGCGGAAAGGCTGTCACTGAAGCGCTCGATGCGCCCGCTCACGAGTTTCCAATATTTGTCCGAACCCAGTAACACAATAATAGTCTGCGTTTGTGTGTGCTGTTCTTCGCGTTCATCGCAGCGGGTAAATTGCGGTGGCGAAGCAGCTTTACAAGTTCAGTTTTCAAGGGTAGACCGTCTACCGTGCAGACCTTTGGCACTTAACGAGCATCGAGGGTGACGGGACATGAATGGAAGCGGCTGGGTGAGCTGATCGCCACCTTCCGACACTGGCGCGATCTCGGGCGGTGTGAGCTGCAAACGTGAATACGGCCAAGCCTTCCATTTCAGAACCAGGTAGGGCCAGTTGACGACATAGATCACAGCGCAAGAAAGTGCTGTGGCTGCCAGTGTCGAGGAGTAGCCGGACCAACACCGGCCGACCGCATTCTCCGTATGCTCAAACTGTGGCAGTTTGGAGCTGCACCGACGAGGAGCGAATGCTGCTGCCAGGAGCGGCTGTCACGTTACGATCTCGTTCTGCAAGTTGTTCACAATCAATGTCTCTATCACGGCGAGAAGCAGTCTGGCAGGTGGTCCCAAATCGGTCTCGTAGGTCGCAAAGGACGGTCACGAACAAGTTTCACACTTGAGTTTCGGGCTAGTGCGGCAGCTGCGGGACTTTTCCCCTTGCCTCCCGCATCTAAAACTGCAACGATTTCTTGAAAGGTGGCATCGCTTTTCCGCCACTGTTAATACAGCCCGGCAGTCACTTGCCTTGTGGCCCTGACTACCGCACAGGTAGCACATCAGTTCTTCTCACGGCGATAAATTTGCGGAACCCGATGCACAGCCTGCTGACAAGGACAAGGTAGACGTCGAATGAGGAGAGGATGTTCTCGGCTGCTGTGGGAATGAAGCCATCTTAGAGTCAGAGTCGGATCGAAAAGCTCACTTTCCTCCCTGCTCTCCACTTGAACCTTCAAGAACGCCATCATGGCATTGACTTGCTGTTAACGAGACGTTGGCTCAACGTTGTCGTTGGCGGTCTCCTTCAGGCGCTGAAGGTAGAGAATTGACAGGCCTTCAAGAAACGAGTGCATGAGACCTCAGTTACGAATCATTGCGTATTCGGAAGCTGGAACGCCAAGGCTCTCAAGACAGCCGGTCCTGAATTGCACCTGCTCGTACAGGTCACGGAGGTGTGCCACTTGCATCGACGATTGAATATGGGCGATGGCGAGTAGGCTATCTACGTGGTAGTCCAATAAACGTTCTGTGCGTCCAAACCGGTCTGTGAGGATCTTCACAGCCTGATGGTAATTGCCGTCGTTTAGGCGAATTTGCTCAACACCGCGTTTTGCGTCTCCGGTAAGGTAAAACCCTCAATACATTTCTCTATGTCGGGTGGGGCCGGGTGTCTGAATGGTAGGCTCAAAATGGTCCCAAAAGCTTTGGCATTTTCGTGGCTCGCCAGAAATGTGGGGGACTTGCAGCGTCGGCAGGACAACCCGCAATATCAGTGGACGAGAGTAGACGTGCGGCGGCGGGTTAGGCTGGGCTGCATGTCGAATGCCTTCGAGCACCACGCTCTGTTATTGAACAGGTACTGGTTCGCCATCAGTTCCGTCGTCGGAAGCTGTTATGCCGGGGGCCTGTAGCTCATTCATGGCCGAGAGCAGCGACTGACTGCACGGCAGATGTTTTCTTGGTATTCTATCACGTATTTAATATCCTAGTCGAACTCATCGCCTTCCAGTGCTTTCCCCATCCTGTCATTCAGTTATTTAATTGATTGTTCTTAACTAGCCAGCTCGTCTATAGCCTCCTCCAGGCCATGCGAAGACGGGGAGGGTCTTTCGTAGACCTCGGTGGCTGCCTTGAGCAGGCTCCTCATGGCTCCACGGAGAGCGCCTCGCTGAGGGCGCAGCTTGTCTATCGGTCAGGACACGATGCCGGTGTTCTCCTTGGTTTCGGCACCAGAATTACTAACTCGGGAAGACCCGACGGCGCGCTACCGTTCGGGGCACATTTCACTTTTATTTCTTCCGATTAAGCATGAGCGCGCCAAACCCCGCGCACTTTCTCATCTTCTTCCAAGTGACCACGCACGCGCCCTTTCCAGCGATCGAGAATCAACCGTTGTAGTATCTTATTGACTTAAGCGAAGCTTGTAGCGTTTTACCTCCACCCTGGTAGGGTTTTTCCAAACCGTTGGTATCAACAGGAAACTCCAGCGAACAAAAAATAGGTATCGAAACTGGAACGAATAGATAATCCGAGCTACAGCTGGTTGTCGTCCGATTCAGCTACGAGTGCATGCAGTGAAGATTAAACATACAGTGTACTTACAGAGCACAGCTGCGGGTTTGCCACCTGTGCTCTCTATAAAAGGCACGTGATAGCCTCACGTGACGCCTCGCGCCCCAGTGCGCTCCGCACACGGCATGTGTAGCTGCCGCTTGCGCGCCTTCCTTGTGTGCTAGGAGTTAGAAAATTAAAAGAATCTCATACCGACCCGGGGCAACTTACTTCTCCTCCGTCTCTGCCGCCGTTCTCGCCGCCTCCGTCGGAGGCGGCACAGACTGATACGAAGTGAGATCGTCTATACGAATCAAGAGCGACAAGTTGGTCATTCGTAGACCGCATTTCATTCGGTCGTAAGTAGTACACGAGTCTTCTGTTTATTATCTTTTCAAGAACATTGCATAAGTCGCTTGTGGGAGTGGAAGGGTCATTCTCCTATTTCAAGAATGCTACAACTATGGCCGCCATCCAACTCTTTCGAATGTTCCCCGAAATCCATATCTTGTTGTAGATCTGAAAGACTGTAGCAATAGTGTCGGCGTGCAAGTTATCTATTATTGTATATGTGATGTTGTGTGGACCTGGAGCTCAGGGTTTACAGGTAGTACGAGCACCACTCAGCGCATGCCGCGAAAATTCGGAGTTATAGGACGCGGTTCATGTGTCCTTGTCATGTAACGACTTCTTTTCGGCTGAGTTTGTGTTTCTTGAAAGTGTTTGTGCAGTGTACTCAACTGCACATGATGTTGGAAGTGCTGTACAAGTGTGTTATCCTAACCTGCGAGTGTGTTCTCTGTTGTGCTAACCAGGGGCAGGCTGTGTGTCTGTTGTGCTTTGCGCTTACTGATATGTGTCCAGACTTTGCGTGTGTCCATATATGAATATATTGGATGACAATAAGATGTGCCAACTCTCTCGTTTCCCTCACGGCGCACACGTTTTCCGAACGCCTTAGCCCCTTTGAGCAACAGGAGGTTACCCGACGTGGGGTACCGACGAAGGATTCCCCACGCCTTGTTCTGGGCCTCTCGCGCCCTCCTACAGTCCTCATTCCACAACGTCCCCCTCTGTTGCGCGGGGCACCAGAGGCATGGGGAATACACTTTTAGGCGGCGTCGAGGATGTGCGCCGAGAGGATTTGGGTATCTTCTTCAATGTGTAGGTGTCTTATGGTTGTGTAGTGTAGTTTGGATGTCTCTGTAAATGTATTCCAGTTACCTCTTGCTTCATTGAACCTGTTCTGGGAAGTTGGACTGCATGGGCCTTTTACCGATATATGTTAGAGAGGTGGCAACGGGGTCACTACAGCTGGTTCTGTGCCCACACCTCACTCTAGAAGGTGAAAAAGAACTGCGGAAGGAATAGCCAAGTCATGTTACGAGTATGTGTTGCGTCATATATTAACGTATGTGGGATTATTTTTGTTAAAGAGGGATGCTCAATAAGATGTAGCGAATTTCTTTATCAGGCGACCTCGGGCTTCCGTGCGAGAAGAGCCACAAAGTGAATTGTGTGCATTAAGGTTGCTTGTTAGGATGCATGGTTCGGGCAGCTGGTCGACGAGCGCCTCAAAGGCAGAGCTCGAAATTGCAAGATCCAGAGGAATTTATAGGGAGCACCTTTATTAACCTATTGGATATTATTGTGCGAATTGCTACAGCCGGAAGGACAGTGTTCAAAGTTACAGGGTGGCATGCTAAGGATTTCCGGGCAAATATGACCGCACCCCCACAAGAGTGTGTGTAGCCATCCCTGTCCATTCTGCATGCCAGGTAACTTTAAAAAAAATTGTGTGTTTGGAATTCAAATGTCTTTCCTTAACACACATTACACTTGGCTGATTAGCATTCAGCATTTTTTATACATCGTCAAGATATTGAACAGGACCTCTGCAGTTCCATTGTATTATGCTTTCTCTTCCCGTTATGAAGGGTACTGAGCTAGTATGACTATTCACGTAAGGTCTTTCGTGGCTTAAACTCTTTGGAGGGGTTTTTCAACCTTCTATGGAGGTTTCGATGGAGGGCCCCACTCCTTCCGCTGCGAAGCAGACAGGAAAGGTCCCACATACATGTCATCATCTGATTTGGAATAGGGTATCTGGCGGACTGGTCCCCCCGGACTTGGCACCCTTTCCGTTGCCCTTTGTTTAGGGCGCGACCGCCAAGTCCGTCAGGAGCGCCCTGGGTGGCACAAGCGGTGCGGCGAGAGTGGGAACTACGGCGCTTTCCTCCGTCTCCATCTCCTCCGTGCCCTCGCGTGTGCTTCGGGCCAGTGGATTGGAAACACTGGGTGCAGCAGCATCCCAAACGGACGTGGATGCCATCACAACCACTGATGGCTCAGCGAGCAAGGTGGAGGCCGGTTGGGCTGCCGAGGCAAACCAATGGGGGGTGGCGGAAGGATGAAGTTTGACTCTCGGTACTGGGTCTGTGCGGAAACCAAACGCCACACCGCCCCCCCCCCCCCCGGCGAGCTGCGTCGGTGTACCTCCCCAGATGAAAGAGGCGAACCTCTTTCGCGCCTATGGGAAGGTGTTGCTTCCTGTTACCTTAGCGTTAATGATTTTTTTCTCAAGTTGAAACTTTTCACAAGCGCGAGAGTATGCTGCGTGGAGCCTGGAGATTCGAGCAGGTAAAGTTGGTTGCAGGGCAGTTTTCAGAGAGATCATCATTCTGGGCCATTTGGCACATATGGTTGTGCCGCGACAGGAGTTGGTAAAAGAATGTTACGTGTAATAGTGTCAAAGGCTTTGGTAAAGTCAACGAAGACAGACCCCACTATTTTTCCTTTGCCGATTTCTATTTCAAGTTTGCCTATTAAGGCTATTAAAGCAAGGTTGGTTGATAAGCCATGACGAAAACCGATTTGCCTTTTTGTTTCTACATTCTTTTGTTCAAGGTGTAAGGTCAGTCACTGTTAAAATACCTTTTCGACAAGTTCACTGAAAATAGAAGAATTGGGATAGGTCGATAGTTATGAATCATAATTTTGTCGCCCTTTTAAAACACAGGGAATGTTTTGCTTTTTTTTATTTCTTTTGGGAAAGTGGTTCTCAACTGGAAGGTTGACAATGTCCGCAAAAGTATCGAAAATGATGTCGACAGTGGCTTTATTATAGCTTGCATGCATATTATCAAGGCCCGCACTCGTATTTTTACGATCAAGAGCTGTGGAACGTACCTCACTGGGTGTAGTAGGTAGTAAGAAGCAAGATTGTGGCTCGTGTCGGGGATATTCTGAAGTAGGCGGGTTAGCTGAGCTTTGTGGTGCAGAAAAAAGATGACAAAAACATTTGCTATTTCTTCAGGGTGGGTGAGGGTGTGGCCTTTATAATGTCTTTCCATTATCAGGTTTCTGCTGGTGTTGTTGTAAATGAACTCATTCAGCAAGCGCAATTGCTTTCCGATATTTCTGGCAGACACGAATGTTTGGTCTTCCAAATAATCTTTCTTCGCTTTTTTTAGTATTGACGTAAGCCTGGTACAATAATTTTTGTACTGTTGCTTTAGTGTGCTGTAGAATGGCTGCTTTTTAGATTTCCGAAAAAGGTTATCCTTTTTCCGTAAACGTTTGAGAAACCAACTGTTAGCCATCATTTTTGTGGAGACGATTGATTTTTTTGACGAGAAATGACAGATGTTGAAAGCAGTGTGAAGTGATTTATGATTGATGCGAATTCGGTGTAAGACGACTGGGCATCTTGTAGGGTTGAGACTCGGGTCCAATCTGAATTGATAGCTACATTGATAAATTTCGTTTTGTTGAAAATGGATTTCGTATAATGCGATACACGTTTAGGATTTGAGCACGGAAAGCGCAGGGCAATTGGGAAGTGGTCGGTGTTGTATACCTGGATGATAAAGGCGTCCGGTGGTATGAGTGCAATCGTTAAAGCATGATCAATTAAAGTGCCTGAATCAGTGGTAGGGCAAAGGGTCGGTATAATAATCAAGATTCAAAACTATAGCCATGGAATTAATCACTGTAATCCTTACGCTGCGAGGTTCCGTGAGCTGACAGAATAATTTCGATGTCGCGAACTATAAGAACAGGTTTGTTTTCATTAGACAGGGAATGCAATAAATTCTCACGTTTCATGCAAAAGTAAGGATTGGCTGAACAGGGTGGAGTCATCAACGGTACCGATGATAACATTTTTACTGTCAATAGCAAAATCACGGTCAGTAACTTCAATCCACACCGACTCACCGTCAACTACCTTCAGGCGTAGCTGAGTTCGGCATCGGTAGGTAATGCATGTTATTATGAATACGGCTGCGCCAACATGACTCGATGCTACACGATGGAAATACTCTGAATTATATTAGGGGAAACAGTCTCAATTTTTATAAGCATCGCTTACCCAAGTTTCTGGAAGGCAGAAGATTTAAAAAGGGTTTGCTGCTAATGATACGAAATGTTGGAATTCTTCATAGGGCTTTCTAAGGCTGCGGGTGAGTGAATAAGAAATTGATCGGAACTAGTAAGACTGATTCTGCGACTTTACCATAATTGTACGCCTTTATTACAGTTGCTTAACAGCTTAAGACCTGTAACGAGAGATCGAAAGGTCAGACTCGTCCTTGGTACGGATTGCCCGCCCATGCTCTGTTATCCTGGCCATAATCTGGCAATCCACTTTCCACAAAACTTTCATTCTTTTTCAGTTTTGAGTTCCAAGGCTTTTGCAAACAGTTGTTTGTTTTTCAGAGAGAGAAGTAATTATTAACATAAAATTACCTCGTTTCCATGCCATGGAACCCAATGTCCTCTGCTTCTAGGCGGTCCTTTCATGCCTTCTTCACAAACTGGTTCTTTTTTTTCACGAGAGAAAACGAGAAATCAAAGTCTTTGAGTCGCCTTTGGATGGTACGTAATGTACAACATACAAATTGGGTCCGACACTGGGCATTTGATCTTGTTTCGAATAGGTTGCATAATTTTTACGCAGTCTTCACATTTAGTTGCTTGAACGCATTTATTCTCTACATTGTTCTTTGCCATGGAACCCAATGTCCTTTGCTTCTAGGCGGTCCTTTCGTGCCTTCTTCACAAACTCGTTCTTTTTTTTTGCGCGAGAGAAAATGAGAAATCAAAGTCTTTGTGTCGCCTTTGGATGGTACGTAATGTACAACATACAAATTGTATCCGACACTTGGCATTTGACCTTGTTTCGAATAGCTTGCATAATTTTCACGCAGTCTTCACATTTAGTTGCTTGAACGCATTTATTATCTACATTGTTCTTTCGT
Organism: Haemaphysalis longicornis; assembly: GCF_048455015.1. NCBI lineage: Eukaryota > Metazoa > Arthropoda > Arachnida > Ixodida > Ixodidae > Haemaphysalis > Haemaphysalis longicornis. The sequence goes on along the minus strand of NW_027526385.1, from coordinate 210,863,657 downwards.
GAGTACTGCTCCATGTGAGCAACCGTTCTCTCCCGCTCCAGTTTACGTGTCACCGAAGTTTTATTTGCTGCTTTCAAGTGTTGCCGTTGTGACGTAATTCCTTTTATCGTTTTACTTAGGAAAATAAGGCGGCGTCGGAGTTCCTCCAGTTCATCATCCTCTGTTTTTTTTGTCACGGCACTGTTTGCTTCAAGTTTCAATTTCAGATTTACTAAAATACCCTCAACCACTTTGGTTTCTAAACCGTTAAAATTGTTTTCAAGCTTATCAATTATCTTTGATGGCTCGACGTTACGAGGCAAGGTGGAACAAAAAAGAATGCAACACTGGTAGCAGCAACAGCCGCGGAAAACTTTTAAAAACTACTGCTTACAAAATAAAATTCAAACCTGTTGGGCGGAAAGGATTCGGTGAGCCACTTGCATTCAGTTGCGACTGCTGCTGCGGAGTGGCGGACAAGTGTGACCGCGCAGGTTATATAGCTGATGATAGAGTGGCGCAGCTGGCAGCGTGGGTTGTGCAGCGGGTTTGTCCGTCTTCAATAGCAAGCGCAGGTCATTCCGATAGGGCCACTCGTTTACCGGATGAGTGGACAGCACTTGAATGGGGTAATCTGTTGGACGGAAAAGATGCGGTCAGGCACGTGCATCATGTTGCGACTGCTGCTGCAAAGTTATTTCAAAGTGATTAAATCATTGATTTAACCTTAGCGAAGAATATTTCTTTGAAGTAGTAAAGGGCGTGGTTTATTACAGTTCACTTGTCTCTGGTTTTGCTCTTTGTCGCGCCACCTGTGTGACTTGAAATGACGTCACATGGGTAATCATTGTGGGCGTCGTTTAAAGCTTTTCTTTCAAACCAACTTCACAGGGTGGATTGACATGCATTTTTAAAATTGTTTGTCTTCTCCCTGATATTGACATGTTCACAGCCTAATTTCGGGAAGTGTCAAGGGAGCTGTCCTTAAATTGATTCGATGTGAGCCTAATAACTCCAGGTAATTTTTGTTTTCCCACAATTCATTGGTCTACCATGCATGAAGTCTCAGTGATATACACATATCAACAGGTGAATTTCTCAGATTCCTAAGCAAGATATCTTCACAATTTTGTGATGTGACGCTAATAATTTTGGTAATTTTTATTGCCTCTCATTCAAATAGTCTACATATATGAAGCGCAATGAATCTGATGCTCGGGCTCTTCACTCAATTGCCTTGATTTCACATTGTTTCGACTACTCAGTCAGCCTAAAGGACGTTCATCAAGTTCGGCTAACATCATTACTTAAAATTTAACAAACATCTTTGCTCACATACACTCACAAGTATGTTTAAAAACTTCTTTCTTCAGATAGCATACATCGTGACTGTTCGTTCTATCACTCCATTTTCACGAGAAACGTACAATCGTCTCCGTTTACAAAGCGCGTCACTAAATCTCAAATAATGTGTTACGCCTGTGTGAAATGCTATGGTAATAACGAGGAATGGTCCTCTTTCGTAGGAGCACTTCTCGCGGAATATTTAATTGGATCTGTCGAAGAAAACCCTTGGTTGTTTAAAACTACTGTTGCCGAGCTCGAAATTTGTAATAGAACTAACAATGGCATGCACTAACACAATCTCACTGTTTGGTAACCGGCTTCGGTGACCTAATGATAAAAAGACGTGCATTTACATGGAAGGCAATGGACGTAAAGATTGAGCTTCCTGGTATAGGTACAAATTAGGAGGCAGTTATTACCAATCGCTGCTAAAATCAACCACACGTAATGTTTACAGCCGCTATCGGCCCTCAATGTAGCCTACAATCTTAGAACCTTCTGCAGCACATTTTGTTTTGATTATCTCGACAGCACCCTTGCAAACGGTGCTGCATGCAGTTCCTTTTGAGCAGTGTGGGCAGGTTCTAAACACTACGTATCCTTCACTATTTCTCTGAGCGGATATCACATGTTCGTCATCTGGTCACCAGATCACCTGATACCTTCTTCTGTCAGCACAATGCCTGAAATGGCTAGTAGCGTGGCCGGTATCTTTTTTTTTAAATGCGGAGCATTTCTTAGGCTCGCCTTGTCCTGCGTCGTTGATGGCGGCGCCGTCCACACGCTCACTGCGCATGCGCAACTCTCCTCCTTATACCCACAGCTCCACGATACTGCACTATAAAAAAAAATAGCGGCGCCCGGTTTCGATCCCACGACTCTCTGGGCGCAACGGGAGGTACGTAGTTCTCTTCCCACTACGCTACAAATCCGGGACAGGAGCAAGTGCTACGAACGCGCCTTATGTGCTTGACAACACAAGAACTTGCAGAGCTGATTCATGATTTCTGTTCTTCCGTAGACGCTGATATACAAACTGACGCTGTTTGTCTTGACTTTTCCACAGCCTTCGACTTAGATCTGAATAATTTTGGAATCATCCGATTGATTTACAACTTGCATAATCATACTGCTCACTAGGTATCCTAAAACAAACCTTTAATCATGCTTTACCCTAAATACGTAAATCCGGTTACATCACATTGATACGGCTAGAAATAAAATATGAAGTGGCCTTTCAGTCTCTGAAGAAGGAAGACCTGCAAAACTGGATGCATTCCACTGAGTGCACAAATCGAAACATGTCTCTTTGCAATTTTCAATTGAACAAAGTTCCGAGCAAATTAGCTGAAGCAAACCCGCAAGGACTCCAGCAATACCGTGGCGCACAAACCTAGGGCTGCCTGTTCTCATTTCGTGTCCTAGGCATCATGATATCTGCGTAGCACACCAGACCGCTGCCCTCGACCAAGAAGGACGCCAGATGAGCTAATTCACGTCTAGAGAATAAACCTCCCGGAAGCACAATGGTCATGTCATCGGTCCAGACCTAGAACCTGTAGCTACGCGTGCTTGCCCAACCCATTCCCACTTGAAACACTTGCGCGTATCAACCGGCAATCAGTGATGTGTGCATGCCTAAACTGAAAGACACTGTCAGAAGAGTCGTCCTGAAAGACCTTCAAGCTAATCAAGAAATATTGGCTCACGTCGGCGATACAAGTAGGCAAGTTGCTGTCTATGCTGGAGGGATCTGCAGCCAATGAGCGAGCTGGAACTTGCGGAGGCAGCGGCGGTGGCAGCGGCTTTTCTTGGTTGTCGCGCCCTTCGCGCTTCTGTGCGGAGTACGCTCATTCAATTCCCGCTCTTCGACCTCCGATATAATGACAAGCATCCATTCCTTACCGAGTTAAAACATAGAAGGACTCGAGTCCAGCAGACCAACATCTCCGTTTCCTTCAATCTCGTCCCAGGCATCTTACTGATACTGTAGCACACTAACACAAGCCCGCGACGCTCAACCGCGGATGACACCGAGTTCTTGGATTGAGCCGTGAGGCTTCCTTGTTTACATCCCCGACTGCAACGAAGGGGGTATCGTTGGCGCGGATATAAAGCCTAGCTGCGTGTGCACTCTTCCTCCTTCAACCCCTAAACCGTGCATTCGTAAACCGGTAACCACAGATTAGCCTGGACTAAGGTGCGAAATACACCAGCGAAAATGTCCTTCGGAAAGCCTTTCAATATGAAGACCAATTGTGTGCTCACCCTGGTATTCCAAGCGGTCAAGATGCTCTACACCCTGGCGGAATTCGCAACTACTACACGAGGCGACATTTCTTGCAGCAACGAACGCGAAATGTCAGACGGCAGCGGCTACGTCGTTTTTAAACCCATTCGCTTTTTTTTATTATCGGCAATCAGATGTGTAATGGTCGTACCGCCGCTATCCTCCGTATGCGTTATTTACGAAAGAGGCAGCGGTGGCGGCAAGGGGTAAAACAGTTGTGAAAACGGGTCGGTGCTGGAGGGCGGAGCACAGAAGCGGCGCCGAGTAAATCGGCTACACCGAAAAAAAAAACTATATGGGTGAGACATGTACTGCTTTGCAGTAACAAATGCATTAGCCAATTGGGACCTTTACAAAGCTCACGCAATTACCAACTTCGAATCACTTCAAAATAGGGCAGTTCGTGTAATCGTTTCCGGTTCGTCCCGTCAATGCAGTGTCCAACGCTTAACATTCGGTGAGAACTTCTCCACTTGTCGCCACGATGCATACCGTCATGGTTCCCACTTTTTTGTAAACTTCAATCATCACCAATTGGTTAAAGACGACTTCTTTTCATCACCACATGCCACCCTTTCTAGACGCAGCCTTCTTTTCAACGGAAATATTTAGAATGTCACAAATTGTACTATTCACGATCACTCATTCCACTTACAATTGTTCACTCGAACGCATTGCCATTGTAGATAGCCAGCGTGATTGATGCGGCTAAATTTGACGTACTAGTAGTCAATAAACTTCACCATTGAAACGAAAATTATTGCTGATTTATTATAAAATTTCGGAAACATTGTTTGTTTACGGCGATTCCTTTATTGTAGTTTTTGTATGTTTATTTGTACGTGTAATTTCAAGCTAACATTGCCTTCTAAACTTTACGTTCGTGCATGCTATTGACACGAAGCCGAATACGGCACAGTTGTTTTAAGGAAACCACGTTTATTAGAAGGCCGAGTAAGAAGAAGAGATGCAGGCGGACGACCAGCTTTTTCATGAAGGCTGACGTGTCTGTCAGCGTGGGCGCTTGCTTCTAAGCTGCTTGGTTTTTCGATTTCCTGGTTCAGGTGATCGGCCAACTTTTAGGCGGATTCGCGGTTGTTTCCCGCCATTCTTTTGGTTTTTTCTTTTCTTCCAGGTTGCTGGTTTACGCGCCTGGATGTCTTTTCAGTCTCCTGGCCGGGGGAGTTCCTCTTGGGCGGCCTCGATTCGTCCGCAGGACATGCAATTGGAAGCCCTAAAGCGCAGTGGGGTGGGCAGCATCCCCGTGGCCTTGGTGCCAGTAAGCGGCGGATTCATCCGGCTGAAAAACCCGCGGGCTCCACAGGCGGCACTTCGAGCGGCTACTGAGAAGTTCGAGCACATTACGGAGGTTTGCCCGTTTGGCAAAGGTGGCGTCTTGCGCCGATCGTCAGACGAGACCTGTGTCACTGACCTCATGAAATGTACAATGTTTACCTCTGTTCAGGTGAGTGCATTTATCCCCCTCACCTTGCTTGCCTGAAGGGCATCCTTCGAGGTGTTGATGTTCAGATGACACCTCACGAAGTACTAGAGCAGTTTTCGGTAGCGGGAGTCACCTCAGTTTACCGTTGCAGCCGTGTTGTAGAGAAAAGGGTGCCAACAGAATCTGTCATTGATACATATGTTGGGACGCAATGTCAATCGGAGAATAAAGTATGGCCACTCATTTACCGTGTGGAACCTCTCTCTCCCCGGCCTCTTCAGTGCCACAACTGTTGGCATTTTGGCCACACATCCAAGGCATGCAAATCGTCTCCCCGGTGTCGCGCATGCAGTGAGAGCCATTCTGTCGAGCTATGTACTGCCCAAGATGCCAAATGTTGTTTGTGTGGAGCGGCACACCCAGCTGACTATTCTAATTGCCCTGCGAGAGCTGAAGGAGTCCAAGTTGTCGAGGTCATGGGTAAGCGTCGCTGCTCGCGTGGGGATGCTGTTACAATTGTCAAAGAAAGGACACATGGTTATGCTGGAGTTACGGCCAAACACTCTCCATCACTCGCTGATGTAACCGTAGTGAATACCATTGTTGCAGTGGTTGAATAAGCCGTTGCCAAGCTCCAACAGTCTTCCCTCGCTGACCCAGCTTTTGCTTCCATTGTAGCAGCGGCTGTTGAGAAGGGTGTCTCTTCGGTAATGACCCAGTTAACTTCCACCATAATCGAGTGCGTGTCTCACACAGTGGTGACTCAGCTGGCGCCACATTTGCAGCCCGCTCCCCTTTTGTGTACCTCCTCTCCCCAAGTGATCCAGCAAGTTTCCACTGCCCCTGAAGGTCCGCTGCTCTCAGCAGCTAATCTTGCCTCGGATTCTGTTAAAGTCTCGTCTACTCTCGCTACTTCGGTGCGTGGATCGGAACATCCAACTTACGCTGAGGCTGGTACTTCGTCTGTTCGTGGTCCTACGGCCGACAACGAGTATTTGCCTCACCTTTCGCCCTCTTCAGACTCGGACATGGAGCTTCAGGCTTGGCCTATCGAGACTGTTCTTCAGTCTAGTAAACGTTCCGGATCACCTAGTACCGAAACCCTGGAAGTGCAGCCAAAAGCAAAATCCAAGAAAGGTAAATCAGTTTCAAAGCCCAAGAATCGGATATTACAAGCTCCAGTTGCTGCAGCCGGTCTCCCTGAATCATAGGGGTCATAAAAGTCCTTCAGTGGAATTGTCGCTCCGTTTCGGCAGGCTTTGTGGAGTTACTTTCTTTGTGCTCTCAATTATCCCCAGGCGTAATTTTGCTACAGGAGACCTGGCTTAGTAGCAACCAAAAATTTGGACTTAATAATTACCGCACTTTTCGACTAGACAGGCCAACCCGAGGTGGCGGTCTGTTAAGTTTGATATCTACAAAATTTGCCCACACCGCGAAGGTGTCCTTCCAACTTCAACGCCCAGACTGTGAAATTTTAGTGCTGGAATTAAAGCTACCTGGTTGGCTCCCCTTCTCATTGGCCAACGTGTACTTTCCTAGTGGCGTCGTTGATTTCGAACCAGTTGATTTGGCTATTGCTTCGGCTGTACAGTGCGCGTCAGGCTTGTCTAGGGCAAGCGAGCGCGCTGCTTCGGAGCGTGCTGGCGACATCTGCTGATAGCTGCTGGGTTAGAGATAGCTTGCCATTGCGCGTGCGCCGACCTCGGACAGGGTCAGGCCGGTCGTCGTTTCGCATGTGCCGCTCGAATTTGCAGACGCCACCACCTTCGAGTGGCGCTTGTCTTTCACAGTGCAGCTGGAAGCGTTGACAGGCCAGATAGACGCGTCGTTCGACGCGGTGCGATAACCCAGCAGGCGGTTACGTAATACTACAAAACGACCTCCGCTAATCTTCTGAATCTCACGTTTAGCACGCGACAAGCACGCAACAAGAACGCAATGCTGATTGATTGTGGGGGTTTAACGCGCCGACGCAACGCAGGCGATGAGGCGCGCCGTAGTGGAGGGCTCCGGATTAATTTTGACCACCTGGGGATCTTTAACGTCGCCGAAATCTCGTACACACGGGCGTTTTTGCTTTTCGCCTCCATCAGAAAAGCGGCCGCCGCGGCCGGGAATCGAACCCGCGACCTCGTGCTCAGCAGCGCAACGCCTTAGCCACTGAGCCACCGCGGCGGGTTCAAGAATGCAATGCTGCGCTTTCCGTCGAAACTTTTGAGCGATTGAGTAACGGCTGCACTGATAATGCATCGCGTCAAATTACGCGCTTATACCCGTGTCACCGCCTACGATTGGCACTGCAGAACAAAAGCGCCCCTCGTGGGGCGTGGCGTCTCTAAGTTTGAGGGGCCCATGCTATAAGACGACCGACCCGAGTCTGTCCGAGATCCACGCACGCGCAATGGCAAGCTATCTCCAACCCAGCCACTATCAGCAGATGTCGCCAGCGGGCTCGGAAGCCGCATGCTCGCTTGCCCTAGACAAGCCTGACGCGAACTGTACCTCCCATTACCTTTGCAGGAGACTTTATTTCCCACCACGTTACTTGGGGCTTCCGGACGGATTCTTGCGGTAATCGCTTGTTGGATTGGATTACAGATAACAACTTAACATGCATAAATTCGGACTCTCCAACCTACCATAAAAGACAAACACAATCTTTTTTGGATTTAACTATATCTTCTCGACGTGTTTCAGTGCCTTCTTGGTCGACCGTTGATGGCGGGTCGAGTAGTGACCACATCCCAATAGTTTTTGGACATTGGGTGCCCCATCCGTTTCGTTAACCGCCAGAGCCGTTCTTTTGTTAACTATAAAATGTTTCAACCCTTTTTGAAGGAGTCCCTGTCCTCTCTGGTCGCACAAAATGAAGCTGAATGTGCGACAGGCCTTTGTTCCGCAATTTCCTCTTCAGCTCAGTCGTCATTATTTCAAAAGATGTCGAAGAAGTCAGTATTGCCGAGTCCCTGGTGGGACGAAGAATGTTCGCGCAGCTACAGATGTAGAAAGGCGACCTGGAAGAAACTTTGCCATAACCTATCTCCGCTTAACTGGTGCAACTACAAATATTTTCCAGCGGTATTCAAACGCGCTGTTTCTAATGCTAAACAGACTTATGACACAGATAGATCTCTGTGTCTCTCCAAGCCTAACAATAAGCGTGCGCTTTTCCGATTTCTTCGATCGCGGAAAGCAGTACCCTCTCCAGATAATACAGACTATGTGCTGCTATCTTCAGGTGAACTCTCAGAGTCCCTAGAGTCGATAGCTGATGGGCTTCAAGCTCGTTTTTCGTCTTCCTTAGCGATGTTATTTACTCCGCCAGACGTGGTAGACGACTTCATAGAGGTAACGCTATCAGAGCTCGCTGACGTCATGACTAAATTGACTGCTGCAGCTACTGGCCCAAACGGCATTACAACTGAAATGCTTAAGGTATTATTTGAAGAGGCTCCCAATCATTTACTCAGCATGATCAATTATTCTATTCGACATGCATAGATCCCCGATGTCTGGCATCTCGCCAAAATACTTCCGGTACTTAGGAATGCTGGTCAGGGCCTCTTGATTGAAAACGTCAGGCCTATTGCGTTGACATCTAATGTGGTTAAATTAATCGAGCGGATTTTGCAGCAGCGCATAATGCAATTGGTGTCCAGTTCTAGAATCTTTATACCAAGACAAATTTGTTTCCGCCCTGGGTGTTCGATTTGGAGTGCGCATATGGACCTTGAAAGCCGGATTAAACTAGCCCGTCGCACTAACCAGTTCTCGGCCCTAGTAACCCTAGATGTAGCAAAAGCTTTTGATAGCGTCGAATACCATGTGTTGTTGTCCCGGTTACAAGTCTTAAACTTCCCAAGGTATATAATAGCTTGAATTTGTGAATTTCTGAGAGACAGGCAGTTCAGTTGCGTAAAATGTAATCTTACCTCCTCACAGCGGCCACAGTCTAGGGGCGTACTGCAAGGGGCGGTCCTTTCCCTTGTTCTTTTTAACATCCTTGTAAGCGCTATTCCGGTGGTTTCTGGTGTTTCTACATATGTATATGCCGTCGATATTGCTTTTTTTGCATCACACCTGACATTCAATCTCTTTACAAAATATTGCAGTCATATCTGAACGTAATTGCCTCCTGGTTGAACAGTATTTGTCTGTCTATGAATGTGAACAAAAGTTCCTTATTAGTTTTTCCAATCTAAGGTCCTGTTAACATTACTCTCAGTTACCGACAGTGCATAATTCCTAAGGTTCCTTCTTTAAACTACCTCGGGATTATTTACACCAGTGAACTTGACTGGACCCCACATATAGCCCTCATTGAGGCCAAACGTGCACGTGCTGTTGGGATGTTGAGAAGTCTCAGTAATAGAAAGAAGGGCATGCGCAGACAGACCCTTATGATATGCAGAATGTACGTTCGCCCCATTTTAGAGTTTGGGTGCGTGTTATTCTCTGGGTGCGCCGCGTATAAGCTTCATCGTCTGGTTATTCTGGAGCGCCAGGCTCTTCGCTGCTGTTTAGGGTTGCCTAAGAATGCAGCAAATGTAGTAGTTTACTTGGAAGCGCGCGTTCCTCCTCTGCCTAATAGGTTCCCGATTCTTACTGTCGAAACTTTTCTGAGAGCTTATAACTCTGAGGTGAACAGGGAGCAGTTTATCTTTATTGCAGAACCAAGTGCGTTTATGGTGCACTAATGGCCCAGGTCCTTATGTCCTAAAATCACTTTAATACAGAGCTTCATTCTCCATTGGGTGTAGCAATAAATCAGATTATTCCATATACTGACATGAGTTCACCTCTTTCTATCAATTTCCGCAACATTTTCCCCCAAAATGCTAAACTTTTACCAGCCCGGCTGCTCAATCGTCTTCTCGAAGATTATTTGGCCTCTATGCAGCCAGGTGTTACAATTTATACAGATGCCTCTCAACCTCTCAGTCCTGGCGCTACGAAAGCTGGATGTGTCAATTACATCTGCACTGATAATTTCCGATTCTTTTTCTGTTTGCCTAGCCCTTTCTTCCTCTAAAGAAACTCCCCTTCTGCGGACGTTTCGGTCACTCCTGCCACCTCATCTCATTGAAATTCACCTCCTTTGGGTTCCTGGTCATGCAGGGATCACATTCAACGAGACTGCCGACTCTCTAGCAAGGGTAGCACTTTCTGGGCCTGTAGTAGACGTCGTAGAGCCGACACCTTTAATAACAGCAGCTAGGTACCTTGGGATGCTGAAACTCCAAGTACAGGAAGAATCGGCTTTATTATCATTAAGGGATTTTGATCATCTTAAATTCTCATGGAAACCTGAATGGTGCCCTTCACGCAACTTAGAGGTGATTATTACAGCCTTACGTTGTCGAATACCCAAGTTAAATAGGTATTTGCACAGGTCTCGTCTGGCGCCAACAGCTCTGTGCAGCTATTGCAACGAAGACGAATCTGTCGATCACTACCTTTTGTCATGCCGACGTTTTTCCCGACTGAGACGTCAGTCTCTAGAGGTGCCGCTTTAGAGTTTGGGGATATCCCTAACCGTGCCGGCTATTCTATCGTTCGGGGCATCCGAAACGGGGTTCTGGCGCCGGGATGTATGCTCTGCCCTCCTGCGCTACATTGAAAATTAAAAACGATTCTCTTTATGATTGCGATTGGTCACCCTCGCTATTATTTTTCAGGATTTTTTTTTTCCTTTTTTTCTCAAAACGTTTTCCAGCCGGTCTGAATTATCTTCCCTAAACGTCTCGTGATTAGATAAGAATTCCATTCATTTTAACCATCCTCTGTTGATTGGCCGATCCCCTGATTGGGTATGTGCCATACCTAAAGGCGCAACAACAACAACAACAACAATAGAGTGAACGTGTGCTCCCCCAACAACTCAAAGTATACACAGGCGGTGAAGAAGCAGTAAATAAAGTGACGTGAGCGGGCGAGCATTGGCGAGTCGAATGTCGCGGCGTCTGCTCTGCAGGCTTTTGTCTTTTCGCGCAAGTATTTCTCCAACCGTCGATTCAGATCTAGAAGAGTTTAGGTCGAGGAAGATTATCCCACGCCACTGACGTTAGTGCAAAACGCTATCCTTATCCGAATGAGGTAACCCGTGCGGCAAAAAAATAAAGACTGGAACATGCGCTTCGCTTGCGACACATATAACACACCCTGGTTCAGCCGGGCAATAAAAGGAACCATAAAAATAAACAAACCCAATGCATTGTTTGCACCATTACCCACCTCTAAGGGTGCACCGACCTGATGATAAAATAAAATGGCAGTCTCAATAAGCAATAACAACAACAAAAGTTCATCATCTTGCACAGTAATGTTTGAGTTGAACCACGTGGACGACATCGGGCAGCGTGCGTTGTCGTGATGTGCCGGAATCACCATAGGGACTTCCTCGTAGGTAAGGTTACCAACACCTCGTAGAATCAGATAGGGTCCGAAATACCGTCGCAGATGCTTCTCACTGAGTTCGCGTCGTCGGATGGGAGTCCAAACTCACACACGATCCTCAGGGAGGTACTCGGCGTCTCGGCGTCGGAGTTTGTAGCATTCTGCAACCACGAGCTGCTGGTCCGTTGTACGAACTTCAGCGACCTGGCGGGCCTCCTCCGCACGCTGAAGGTATCATTAGACGTCGGCATTGATGTCGTCGTCTTCTACGTGCGGAAGCATGGCGTCAAGCATGTAGTCGGCCGTGTTCCATAAACGAGCTCGAACGGTCTAATCTGCGTAGTTTCCTGGGTCGTTGTGTTGTACGCAAACGTGACGTACGGGAGGACTTTGTCCCAAGTCTTATGTTCTACGTTGACGTACATAAACGGCATATCCGCGATCGTCTTGTTCAGACGTTCCGTACGTCCGTTCGTTCGGGGGTGATACGCCGTCGTTCTCAGGTGGCCTGCGTTGCTGTAGCGTAAGCTGTAGCGTCCGAAATAAGATCCGCAGTAAATGCCGTTTCGCGCACCGTGATTAGGACTTCAGGAGCTCCATGTCGCTGCAAAACGTGGTTTATGAAGAAATTCGTGACTTGTTGTGCCGTCCCCCTTGGAAGAGCGGCCGTCTCTGCCTAGCGCATTATGTGATCTGTCGCTACGACAATACACTTGTTCTCAGATCGGGACGTAAGGAGTGGGCCCCGGTCCATTTAAGTTTGGTGGAACGGCCTCGATGGGACGGCGACTGGCTGCAGAAGTCCGGTGGCTCTGGTCAGCGGCATTTTTCGTCGCTGGCAGTCACTGCACCTCCGGACGCAGGGGTTGACGTCACAGGTAAGGCGGCTCTAGTAGTACCCCGCCTTGATTTTAAATGCAGAGCATTTCTTAACTCACAATGTCACCCCTCCGTTGGCGATGAAAGAGGCGTTGCAGCAGCAGGTACTACCTCCTCTCCCTCTACTGCGCGCGCTACGAATATACTCGTTGCCCGAGCGAAGGATCCGCGGCCCGACGTGGACGTTTGGCCGCGGCTTCTCGTGCGCGAAGTGCGGCGTCGGCAGCGCGCTTCAGACGCTTGGGTTCGGCGTCGCAGCGCGCCGTCTCGCCGCCTTGTCTTCAGCCGCCGTCGATCTTGTAAGGAGACAGCACGCTTCTCTCAGGAAGGCAGCAGATCGAGCGGTTCCACCTTTACTCGTCGGATCGTGACTCCACATACACGTATGGGTGAAATTTTGAAATCGCCCTTATAATAGTGAGGAACTCTTCCTCAGAGGCTAAGTAGTTTTTCTCCTCCATCGACAGAACACGGCTGGCATAGGCGATTACGTTCGCGCAACCGCTTTGCTTTTGGACGAGAATGGCACCAAGCGGTACGTCACTGGCGTCCGTATGCATCTGTGTTTCGGCGCTTGCGTCGAAATAAGCGAGCACAGGCGGGTTTCGCAGTCGTTGTAGCTCGGAGAATGATTTTTCTTGGGCGTGTCACCAGCTGAAAAGGGTGCTATCTTTCGTCAAACGCGTTAATGACTCAGCAATGCGCGCAAAATTTTTGACGAAGCGGTGGTAGTATCTGCCCATTTCGAGAAATCTTCGCAATTTTTAGAAGTTCGCTATGCCTGAAGTTTTCGCTGGGTCAGGAAGAACTCCCGTGGCGTTGACAACGTGGCCCATATTATGGGTACCTCGTACGCAAACTCGCACTTTTCAAGGTTCAGCGTTAACCTCGACGTGCGAGTAGCTTTGAGTTCGAGCACAGGCTCCAATCTTGCAAGGTGTCCATCAGAATTTCGGGCGAACACCACAGCCTTGTCGAGGTATGCGAGACCGGTGTGCCACTGCAGGTCAGCTAGCATGGTGGGGATGACTCTTGGAAAGGCTGCTGGTGCCATGCACAACCTTAACAGCATCACCTTGAAATCGTAAAGGCCGTCCGGCGTTATGAATGCAGTCTACTCCCGGTCTCTCTCGTCCACTTCTTTTAGCCGTAGCCTGTCAATATGTCCACCCATTAAAACTACTTCATGTGGCAGAGGTGGTCGAGGGCGTCGTCGATTCGGCGCAGGGTGTACCTGTCTTTTTGGTGATTTTGTGGAGTCGCCGGTAGTCAACGCAAAACCTTAATGTGCCGTCTCTTTTCTGCACCAGTACGAGGCGCGCTGCCCAGGGGCTTTGCGATGGCTATATAATGTCGTCCCGGAGCATGCCTTCCCCTTCTGTCCGGATAGGTTCCCGCTCCTGCGAGGACACGTGTTACAGTGACTGTCGGGTTGGTCGGGATCCATCTTCTCTTATTATGCGATGCTTCGCTAGCCATGTCTGGCGCAATTTTTATTTCGACGAAAACAACTTGCTGTAGCGACGCAGCAAAGTCAATATATTATTCCGTTTTTCTATAGATAGCGACGTATTCACGTCGGTGGAACGTGGTAGCTGGAAGGTATCTTCGGATGCGCGTTGAAAGTCGGGTACTGCGATGGCGTTACTTGTTTCTTGCATTTTTTCGAAAAAAAAACAACTGCAGCTCGTTGTTTAAATGCTGGTATTCCTTCGTGAAATTAGTGAGAAAAACGTGGCATTGGCGTTGCCTAAAGCCCGCAAAGCCTCTTGCAACGGAGACACCGTGGTCGAGAAGCAACGTTTGGTCTCTCTCTACGATAGCGTTGACGTCAGGAGCAGCATCTTCACAGTATACCATGATCATTAATCTTGCGAGGGGTGGCAGGGTGACATGATCATCCACGATGCTTTCGGCAGCATAGTGTTTGGGGTTCGGTTCCGGCATCTTGAAGTGAACGGTGGAGAAAGTTGTCTTTGTCGTCAGATCAATTATTGCAACTTTGTCCGTCAAAAAGCCCATTTTAAGAATTACGTCACGGGAGCAGTTTATTTATTTTCTTTAGAAGGTCCCTACGTCGCCACGAGGGCATTTCTGTAGGGGGGACATGCAACATGTACAGAACAGAGTACACAAATACCTTTATACATTCATACACTTTTTCAAAAGCACCCATTTATATTGATTAAAAAAACGAACACCACACTGATCATAAACGGGAGAATAAAGGATCGTTATTTTAAACGCTACACAATTCCTCTAACAAACTATTTCAGTCACTTATTGTTCTAGGGAAAAAGAATTTGCAAGAATATTTCTTCTGTGGGAATATTCTAGCACTTTGTGTGGATAATCATGACGAAGTGATATGTAGGTTCGCTCGAGGAGATACTGTTTTTTGTCGATACCTGTGCGATTGTAGTAAATGAAGCGGAAAAATTTTGAGCTTAACTTTTTACGTCTGGACTGCAGTGGTTCCCAGCTCAGGGTACCTTGAATCACCGAGATGCTAGCAAAAGGGTCGTACTTGTTAGTGACAAAACGCGCTGCCTGGTTTTGCAGCTTTTTTAATCTTTCTATGAGGTTCTCTTGGTGTGGGTCCCATACTACACACGCATAATCAAGTATAGATCGGACATGCATAAAATAGAGTGTTTCTTTCACTTCTCTGGATGCATCCTTAAAGTTTCTACAGATAAAATATAACATTATACTGGCCTGTGTAATGATGTACTCTAAATGTTTATTCCACTTGAGTGACTGAGTTAAGTATACACCTAAGTATTTGTACTCTGTGACGCTAGTGATTATTGTATATATTATTTTATAACTTGCTTGGGTTATAGCTGATTTTCATGCGAACCGGGAGTGATTACATTTCTCGATATTTAGGTTCATGCCCCATCCGTCACACCACCGAGCTACCGTTTCTAGGTCTTTTTTTAGTGCGTATGTGTCGCTTAGTGAATTTATCTGCCTACAAATAACACAGTCGTTAGCAAATAATTTAAGTTCGGACGTAATGTTTTCTATTATATCTTTTATATAAATCAGGAACAATTATAGTTCTAGTACGCTACCCTTTGGTACGCTAGAACCCACCGCAATAGAGCTAGATTTACGATAATTTAGAACCAAACCTTGCTCGCGGCCGTCCAGGTAGTTACGTATCCAAGTGTAAATTTTATAGTTAATATTCATGGTTGCAAGTTTATTGTCCAGAAGGTTATGAGGAACGGTATCAAAAGCCTTTCTAAAACCTAGAAAGATTGCATCTACTGGCGTATTATTATCGATGGCCTGTGATACGTAATGCTGAAATTCTACTAATTGAGTGTTGCATGAAATTCCACTGCGAAAGCCATGCTGAGAAGGTGTAAGGTAGCTGATGGTGTTGAGGTATTGAAATATTGCACTATATATATTATGTTCTTTTAGTTTAAATCAAATTGAAGTAAAAAAATCAGTCTTTATTTTTTCACATATTTTTCATCCCCGGACTTAAAAACGGCGTTACATGTGCAAATTTCCAGTCCTTGGGAACAATGCCTGACTCAAGTGACATTGTGTAAATAATAGCTAAATACCTTGCAAAAACGTCATGGCACTCCTTCAGTACAAATGGCGATAGCCCATCTGGACCAGATGCCTTAGAAGTGTCCAGTTCGCGTAAGATGCGATCAATACCAAAAACATCTATAATGATATCACCTATAGAGTGGCTTACATAACTAACACATGACGGTAAAAGAACAGTTCACGTTTTTTTGTTAAAAACCAGACTGGAAAAAGGCATTGAATGCTTCCGCCATTTCAGTATTAGCTTGCACAGTGATAGCGTTCACTGATAATGGCTGTATAGAAATGTCATCTTTCCTTGTTTCCTTTATGTATTTTTTTTTCTTTCTTTCTTTATTCTTTCTTTAATAGTGTACATGTATAACAGGAGACCAGGGCTAAAGGCGAAAACCGCCTGACGGGGTCCCGGCCCCCTTTCTACGTTAGTACATCAATTCACATCAATACATTATTGAATACATTAAAACAGTTCTATCAGAGTCACTCGGAGCATAATGCAGAAAGGAAAACATTGAAACAGTGCACTTATCACTTTCAACAAAGTAACAGAAACATGAACATGAGCATTTATCAGTTTATACATTACCAGCCTTACCCTCACGCCGAAATTTTCATTAGCGTACAAGTAACAAACACAAAATCAAATACAAAAATGTAAGCCATATTGATAAACACAAAATACCAAAAAGATAAAATTTGTACTGAGGTTCATTCAGGGCGATGGATTTTGGCAGACATCAAAGCATTTCAAAGTTGTTTCTATCCCCTTTTTCTAGTCCATAAAACACCACAAGTACATTGCATAGAGATACAGGTTACCGAGTTATCACCGAAACATTTGTGTTTACTAAAAGCGTCCTGCACTTCTTTTTAAAGGTGGATGGGACGTCGGAAAAATTCATGCTCAGTTCTTGCATATTTAGCACTTTTGTTGACTGAAAATCAATAGTCTGCTGGCCGTAATTCGTCCTTATAGGCAATGGCCTTCGTTTTGGATTCCGGATATTATATTCGCCTGCACTTTCAGATGGTAATTTATATATCCCGCTCCTGTAAATCCACTGTAGAAGCTTAAAATAATAAACTTGGTCGGCTTTCAGCATGTTGTATTTAATGAAGAGTGGTCGTGTTCTTAGATCGCGCCTATCACCTTTGAAATTTTCGCACATTCGCAGAATTTTCTTTTGCAGAATAATTAACTTATTGTAGTTATACGCGGTTGTGGTGCCCCATACCAGGATTCCGTAGCTTAGCCTAGAATAGAAAAGGGAGTAATATAATGTCTGTTTCAGCCAGTTGGGTATCAGTGTGTGTATTTGATAAATTTGCCCGGTAACACGTGATAAGTCGGATCTAAGGCTATTAACATGCGCAGTCCATGTAAGGTCTTCCGCAAACCAGACCCCTAAGAATTTCTGTTCAACAACTCGGTCTAGTGTGGTACCATTGTAGGTTATACGGATGTTGTAGGGATCTCTTTTATTTATTGGTTTGAATATAATATACTTTGTTTTACTTGTATTTAGACTTAATTGATTGTTATGGAGCCAGTTAGAAAGCTTTATGAGGTAGGAATTTGCAGCTTGTTCTAGACACTTTTTTGTTGTCCCTGAAAAAAATATATTTGTGTCATCAGCGTACATGATCATGTCAGTTGAGCCAGGTATCGTGGTTATGTCGTTTATATATATAAGAAACAGGAGCGGTCCCAGAACAGGAACAGGAGCGGTTCCAAAACTGTTTCGGGTTTTGCTTAAGGCCAATGTTCAACCGGCCAAAAAATTGTTTTTTCCCATTTTTTATTGCAATCTTAACCCTATTGTTACAGGCTTTGAAAGCCTGTTCATTAAATTCGCTACTATTACTGCAGAAACGTCCGTAGGCTCACCGGGATTTCCTTAATATTTTGCGAAGTTCCGCTCTGAGCCAAGGTTTTTGTTGTTATTTTGTCGTTAGGTACTTCGATGGTATAAACGTTTATGTTAGATGTTTTACTTTACCGCCAAAGATACACCAAAGTTCCTCCAGCCCTAGGGATTCAGACAGCCGAATAAAATTTTCGAGGTATGACTCTAATTCTGCAGAGATAGCTTCATAAGTTCTGTTATAAAACATGAAAACTTGGCGAGGATGTTGCATTTGATTCGAAGCACCAAGTAAGGGCAATGCTGCTACGACGTTTTTGTGGTCGCTTATGCCAGGAATAATAGATACATTGGATATAATATTTGTGTCGTTACATAACATCAAATCCAAGATTGCAGTTCTGCCTGGTAGGTTTTAAAACATACTGGTTGAAGCCAAACGTAGACACTTATTCTTTAAACTTACATTAAAGCTGCGAAGTTATATTTGTCGATTTTCCTGCAATCCAATGAAAGTCGGGAAGATTGAAATCGCCCCCTAAAATTGACCCGTTAGGTATCCCTAATAGCGCGTCAGTAAGTTTGCCAATTGGTTCTTCACTACTAATTGGTGGGCGGTAAAATGTTCCAATTACTAAAGTTTTTCCTTTAGGAAAAAAAACTCCACACCATACGGATTCCGTATCGCCATCCAAAAAAGTGGCTGACTGTTTAGTTTACTTGATATTAAGAGAAACACTCCCACGCCATGTCGATGCCGGTCTTTATGGTAAACAGTATATCCTGAAGGAAAAACTGTTGCACTTCGCACGCTTTCGTCCAAGCACGACTCGGTGCCCATTATAAATTTGGGTTCAACAGTAGAAACCAAAAACACGAACTCGTCTACTTTATTTTTAATACTGCTGCAGTTTACGAGAAGATTAGCTAGAACACCCGGCTAAAGGCGAGGCTTACAGCTCCGCGTCTTATCTTTTGAACACACAGCCCGTCATTCGCTTCTTGTGGATAGCGTGGTCGACGTACGTTTGCGGACAGGCACCGGTTCATTTTTTGCACTGTCCCAGATAAACCTTTCGCCGTCAAAGACCAGCTTGTCGTAGTTGAGATAGACGCGGCTGTCCTTATTCTGTTTCGTTTCGTTCAGGTAGTTCCAGAGCTTCCGCTTTTTTTTTTCCTGTACTGCTTGGCAAAAATCCTCGGAAACAGTGTACTCGGTGCTTTTAAATTTATGGCATTGTGCATCACGCTTTCTCGCATTTTCCAGCTAGAAACGCATGCCACATTGGGCCGAGTTTTTCCATTTTTATAAGGCGCTATGCGGTGCGCCCGCTCTATGGAAATATCTTTCAGACCGAGTACATCTTTGCAAACATCGCTAACCAATTTTTCGGACGTTTCCCAAGATTCCTTTATAGTTAGGTGCGGCACTCCAAAAAACACCAAGTTTGAACGGCGACCTCGGTTTTCAAGGTCCTCTGACTTGGCCATCATCACCTTTTCTCTTTGTTCAGTGCGTGTAATGCGATCTTCAGTGACCTCAACCATAGAATTATTGCCATGAAGTTGATTTTCTAGTTCTTTTTGTTTCAATTCAATGCTCTCCAGCTTAGCCAGGATTTGTGCCTGTCCAGCATGCATATCTTGAAGCATTTTTTTCTATTCTCGATATTTGTTCTTGTTCAGCCTTAGTCAAAGGACCCGGGTTTAACTCAACTTCTTCTGACAAGAGTAGCAGACATTCCATGACAAGCAGAGAGAATTAATTGCAAAATAAACAGAGATTCTACTAAAATGTTTGCATCAAAACGCATGAAACAAGCACGAACCTCGCATTTGTCAATGGGGCACGACACTTAGACAAGCTTCACATTGTTATAACGATAGCATTTTACGTGAGTTAAATAACTTACCTGGTAGATAATATAGGGGGAGTGCGGGCCGAAAAAAGTGTCGTGCCCCAGTCGACGTTCGCTATGCAGCTCCTTTTCATGGTCTTGAACTGGATCCGAAAGTGTTCCACGATGGTTGGCCATCTGTCGGTCTCGAAGGTGACGCAGGGATCCTTGCAGGAAGTCCAGTTGCTTGTGAAGATGACCGCTGCGCTGTAGTAGAATCGGCGTTATCGCTGGCCATGGCTCGAACTCAGGAACAGCAGGCGTCCCGGAGCCGCTCGCCGCAGCAGCAGTGAAGCCAATCAGCACCTGGTACATCATATAGCGTTAGTGGGGGCCGAAAACATCCCCCTCGTGAGGGGCACGATCAAATGCAGAGCATTTCCGGGGGCGCACGACGTTAAGTAGTTTGCGTTACGTTGATGTTGTTGCAGTTGTTGCTGTTGGTTGTTGTATTGTAATTAATGAGGAGACGTAATTACGTGGTCACGTGACATCATTTCTTAGCAAGCGGGTATGATTATTGTGGCGCAGTGGGAAGAGCACCATGTACCTCGAGTTCCGCCCACAGGTAGTCAATGCGTTGTATCAGCAGCTTCTTGACGTAGTTTGAATGAGTCAATGATATAAGGTGCGTTCGTAGCCCTCCATTCTGTGTCGGCTTTGTGGCGCAGTGGGAAGAGCACCATGTACCTTCCGTTCCGCCTGTAGGGTCGTGGGATCGAAACCAGGCGCCGGTAAGTTATATTTTTTATATATAGTGTAGGGGGAGGGGTGCCGACGACGATGGACAACTAGAACGGGTGACATCGTGAGTTAAAGAAAAGCTCTGCATTTAAACGTGTGCTGGCCAAATAACGAACGGAGAAGTGTACGTCGTTTCGTCTGAGATACGCGTTCCACTCGGCGTTACGAGATGGCCTCCAGTTGTGCATATGTTCAGACCGCCCCATTTAGTCGTAAATTTTACCAGCTTAGATGCGGAGAATCCGTTCATCACGGCGTAGTCCGCTCCCGTGTCTCTGAGGGCGACTACATCAAGGAGGTACATGGACAGCTGGACGTCGGACGTCACCTTCCTCGTGTTATGTGTGCGGCGGGGTGTCGTATCACGGCTTGATCCGTCTCGGTGTTTGAGTACTATGCATTGCAGTTATTGTCGTCTTCTCAAGTAGTCTGGTCAATTCGGGCACGCGTCGCGCCATGTGGCTGTCGCCGTGCTCGGGATTGATGTCAGAGTTTGATCGGGTCCTCGGGCTGCATCTCAGATCACGGTGTTCGGTGGGTCCTTGTGTCGTTCTGGGTTTTCGTTTTTCCTCCGTTGTGAAACTTCTCGCCCAGAAGTTCCTGTTTTTAGTTTGCCCTTCGTGGGGTGGGGGACCTTCCACCTGAGACCTCAGCATTGCTATGGTGGTTCATCGACTAGTATGAGTAGGGTGACGACGAACGATTGAAACAAACTGGTCCACGGTTCGTTTTGCACAGGTATTCTTCAATCTCCAATGGGTGCAGGCCGGGTCGGGTGTGAGGTGCGGAGATAAAGAACAGTCGCAAACTGAGCCTCTTTTAGCGGCAGTGACGGAAGATGTGGTGGGCCCCTCCGCAGTGGAAGGACAGCAGACGATAATCGGGGGTTTGCCAGATTGCCGTCTTCAGAGTCAGGTTTTGGGCTGCAGGGGGTTGTGAGAGCGACAGTCAACGGAGGTGCGGCGGGGCTTCTTGACGACGGGTTGAAGCAGGGTTGGGTCGAAGAACAGCCGTGGTGTAGTTCATGGCTTGTGGTTTCCGGGGTGCTTCCAACGGTGTAGAAGTTCCCAGTGCGTTT
This sequence comes from Haemaphysalis longicornis, assembly GCF_048455015.1. Classification (NCBI taxonomy): domain Eukaryota; kingdom Metazoa; phylum Arthropoda; class Arachnida; order Ixodida; family Ixodidae; genus Haemaphysalis; species Haemaphysalis longicornis. The sequence goes on along the minus strand of NW_027526385.1, from coordinate 210,842,155 downwards.
TGGACTTCTCAGGTTACGTCGTTCATGGAGGCGACTTGGGGTTGCAGCGTGGTTGGGAAAATTTTAATGAGTTCTTACCCCAGCGACGGCGCGCATTGTTTCCCGCAAGTGTTGCGACACGAATCCAGGGGTGTTGACAGGGTTCTCCCTAAAATTCGTTCAGTGGTCGATCGTACTGCCTCGAAGGCATGTCCAGGATTCTCACGATAATTGTACGACGGGCGGATCCGCTTGGTTAACCATGGGGTTGGTAGCGACATCTTCCCACAATTTCACCGGTAGTAGAGCTCAGGTGGGAGGACTTGCTGAAGGCGCCTGGTACGAGTGTTGCTGGTTTGGCGACTTGAAGAGGGTTTAGGGTGCATGCACCCATCAGCTCACCAGGTGTTACGAAGTTAAAGATGACAGAGTTGTCTCGAAAGCTAACACGTTTATTGGAGCGCACTTGTGCTCCCCTAACTCAAAGAATACAAAGGTGACGAAGCAGCAGTCAACAAGGTGACGTCTGCTGGCGAGAATCGGTGAGTCGAATGCCACGGCGTCTGCACAGCAGGCTTTTATCTTTCGCCGCAAGGGTTTCTCGAACCGTCCATTTACATCTAGAACATTGTAAATGAAAGAAGACTATTCCACGCTAGTGAGGTTAGGGCGCAATGCTCTCCTTGTTCGAATGAAAAGGATGAGCGCTCTCCTTACCTATGCGGCATAAAAAAAGGATGGAACATGCGCTTCGCTTGGGACTCGGATAACACTACCGATCACAGCTGGGCAGTAAAAACAAACAATAAATAAGAATACTCAATGCATGGTTCGCGGCACTATTTTCTTTTCGTGTTTTATTGGTCAAGTGTATGCATTCGCGTCTTGTTGCCAACCCAGTATGTAATACCCTCTGCGTGAGGGCCTTCAGAGGTATTTTGAATAAATAAAATTCAACTTGTTGCTGCCTCTGTTGTGCTTTTTTACGGGGTAGGTCCATCTGGCAGTTTTTGCTTGAAAGCAGGGCAGACAAAAAGATATGTTTATGATGATATGGCTCTAGCGGCAATAGCCAAGTGGTGATTTCTCAGGAACAATTTCTCGATATCATCCTGTTTTAGAAAAAGCCTTTCAAAGCTCTTTTATGAGAGATCAGCGGCCGTGTATGGTGTCCATCTAGTGTTTGGTTTTATAGGCAATAAGGCAGGCGCATTGAAACAGCGAAGTCGGCGTCATAATTGAATTTTAAAATTGAGTTTTAAAACTTCTCTCTGTAATTGTGTTGACCTTAAAATTGCGAAGAAAAGGGGGCTAGACGCCACGAGGGTGCTTAATTTCAACGCATTTTTGTTGTCAAACTCTTGCTCGCTTGTTAGGTTTTACTGGGATCGCCCCAATTTTTACCAGATTCTAAAAGCTGCTCGATTTCCTGAGAAGCTGTGCGGGGATTGAAAGGGTGGGTAAACCTGCTTGACGTAATAGCGCTCCACCGCTGTTGTACACAAAGCGTACATATCTGCGTTGAACCCTATCATGTGTTGTAATGCTAGACGTGGTGTAAGGGAACCAGACCACAGTATCGTGTTCCTAGAGAAATCCTATGCATGTGACGTATGGCAGATCTTTAGTTAAGTGGGGGAAATATAATTCATCATCCCGATAAAAATATTGTTGGCTGCTTTTTGTGACGTGGAGCATATTCCCAGTTCAGCCAATTCTTCAAGGTATCGTTACACTTTGTTTTTATTGCGGTTTCCAAATTGCATATTCACATTGTAAAGTTGTACGACAAATTCATATTGAAGTTTTCTTGGTAATGTACATGCAGACATTTCTGTCGGTATTGATCTTCTCGATGCAGTCTTCACACCACTGGGGTATCTTTTTTGACCTGTTATTGAGTTTGAACTGGTCTTCAGGGCATTGTAATTGGTTATCGAGAATCCAATCGTCTGCTAAGAGCCCTATGAAACATCTACTTCGTAAGCTATGTCGCTGATGACAAATAAAAACCACAAAGGAGCTAACACAGTACCTTGGGGGCTCCTTACAAAACTGTAGCCATAGCGAAATGGTGGTTGCGCGCTTAAGCAATTTGTGGCGATCGGTTAAACAGTTACTTACAAAATAAAGAACTGGCTCATCTCCAGCAAATTAAATTTGAAAAGTAATCTAGCACAAGAAACACGGTCCAACGCATTAAAAAATCAATGAGGAACACATTGATTTGCGAACGCTCATTTATTCTCAGCTTCAAATCATGCAATGTTTCAGCAAGCTGAGTAACTGCAGATAACCTTAGTTTAAACCATGCTGATTTGTGTGAAAAATGATATTTGATTCAAGAAAATTTGTCACAGTGGGTTCGATAATTTTGCTGTACGTATAGGTTATCGAAGTATGACCAAAATTATCGTGGAACGACTTATTGTCTCATTCGTAAATTGCAGGAATGTTTGCTTCTTTCTTGTGCGATGAGAGAAAGGAATCCATCATTGATTTGGAATGTATAAACACAGGTAGTTAGTAACTGGGCCGGTATACCGTATGAGAGAATGATTTTAAAATACTGTTTAATCGCAGCGTCTTCTAACGATGCTCAGCAGGAGCAAATCTACTCCCGCTACTAATATGGTAGGAGCGTGTGGTAGCCATCAGTATCACTGCAGCTGAAATTGCGTGGTTAGATGAAGCCTTTATTCGTAGAGAAGACTGGGCGAAAATAGGCATTTAAACCTACTTCCCTCACTTTGTCCTCTACACCATCTGACAAAACCACTGAAGCCTTGATTGAACTGCTATGCTGCCCAAATTTATAATGTCGTTCGGTCATAAACTTGCGCAGCGTTTAATGGCAGAAATGTTCTATGGCGGTATGAACTTTAGTTTTGAGGAATTTAGTCTGAGTGCTTATCTCTGAACGATAGCTTGGAGGAGTCAGTGGTTTACTGCATTTTCTGACCTGTTTAAGCCAGGCGTTCCGGTGTCCACCCCTAGGTGTGACAATTTACGCCTGCTGGTGGTCTTTCCTTTCCTTTTTCTTGACAATAAATTCATTCATTCATTCTGTTTAAGTTTACGTTTGGTATGGACTTTCACCCGTAATCGAAGGGTACCTTTTCTCTCTTGTTTTTCGCGTGGTGGGAACAAGGATTGTTCATACAATACACAACATCAGACTTGAAGTTCTCTAAACCCCCTAAATACTCACTTCCACGGGAGCACATATAAAATCCAGAGTACACGTTATATGCGTACAATCATTGTGCAGCCTTTTGAAGGTATACTGGGGCAGCATACGGAGCTAACTTATACGCCGCAAGTTTCTTTACTGAAACATGTAGCCTAGATTGTTATTTCAAACACGTCTTCTGCATTGATCCGTTTCGGGGTCGGATAACCCATCGGGTATATCTATTTTTGTCTGTTCTTTTGGCAAGATGTGACTTACCAAGATTAGATTGAGTATTGAAGACGATGCTACTTGCTGGCCTGTTGGTGCACGACCAAGCTGTTCAAGGTTAGATGAACGCATGATATATATTAAAAACTTGAGGGTTTACTTCTAGGATAAAAAAACAGAATCAATTTCTCGAAGATTCAAGTCACCGGCGAGTCCGGTTTTGCTTTCATGAACATTGTTACGGAGGCCATAAAATGACTCGAGATACGCCCTGTAACCATAAGGCGGCCTATAAACTACCGCCACTTTGGCGGCTCTCTTTTTAAGATAACGTTTACCCCGCAATGCTTCTGCAACAGTGACAATTAGCACAATAGAAAGCATATGCGTTCTTTGAAAAAGAGCCTAACGCCCCCACCTTGTGACCCTCAGTCTTCTATAATGGTGGAATCATGTCAATATCGGGTACGCTAGAATAAAGCCACGTTTCAGTAACAGCTATATTATAAAGTACAATGCCCAAAAGAGTTTTCTTCTAGCTGGCCTGCTTTATTTGCCACACTGCGTACAATGACAAGAAGAAAACTCGCTGATTTCGGCTTTCCGTAATGCGGACTACGTTTGGCGTTTCCTTCACCACAAGCTTCTGCTTGACGTTTTTTTGTTGTCTCAACAGGTCGTCACAGCCTTCATTCCAACAATAAACATAACTGCCAACACTCACCTTATCGTAAACACGGGGTACTTTTTCATTACGGTCCCGGTTATCTTTCGTCCGATGACACATATTTTTTCTTACATCCTGGGGAGCCCGTGAAAAATCTTCGCTGACTAAAAACGCAGGTGCTTCCGGTTTGCGGCAACTTGTCATTTTACGTCACGTGTCTCGGAGGTAAAGCAAGTTTATTATAACCGGCCTGGAGTTGTTATCACCACCCCGGTTAGGTCGACAAAGGTGGCGAATACGCTCCACACCCGATATTTTTACGTTAAGCACATTCTGAAAGATTTCTTAATAATATCCTTTACAGAATTTCCGTAGTCTCGTTACCTTGTTCGTTAAAACCATAAAGTATCAGATTCGGACGACGGCTTTGTTTTGAAATACACGCAGATTTTTTAGCCATCCTTGTGTCGCCGGGTCCTATTCTGCTACTTTGTTAACTAAGTTTGTTATTTTTCATTCCCGAGTCCAGTAACTTTGTAATTTTTAGATATTCACGTCGCTTTTTAATGGGCCATTGTTCTGCCTTCGTTGATAACCTTAATATTCTAAGAAATTGTGAACAGCTGCTGTGCAAGTTTTTCAATTGTCAATCTCTGGTTTGACTCCATGTCGCCAGCCCGTAAGAGTAAAAATAAACGTGATTGATCCCGATTTTATCTTTATTGGTACAAGACGAAATTTAAATGCGTCTTAACTGGGTCAGTTTATAGGTTAAGCTGCATAGATATGGACATTGGTTTTGAAATGTCGTCAGAATGACACCGCCAGGAGCTTAACATTAGACACTGGATTTCACGCGGCGCAACACTGCGCAAACCCGAATGAAACCGCGCGCGCTAGCAAACCATGCGAAGGAGACTGAAAGGGTTGCTAGGGAATGGTTTGGTGAACTCACGCTCCGCTGCAGCGAAAGAGCATGATTTGCCGAGCTGTCTTCTCGGTGTGCTTGGCGAGCGACGACATGCTGACACGTAGCTTTCGTAAATGTGCGACAGGCGCGTTCCTGCTTCGTACAGTGTACGGCAGACGGTTGCGTAGTGAAGAGCGCATCTGGTGTCAACTACCGGCGCTCAGTACCATCCTGATGCAGTACTTTGATTCACCTCTCTGAGACGGAAGCACTACCTAAATGTATCAGGTATAGGAAGGATACATGACGCGTTCGTACAACTGTCTGCATTTCGGCTCATAGCGCAGTAAGTAAAGCATCTATCACTTCCCGTTGTGGCGGTGGAGGCCCCGGCTCAAATGTTGGCACCATGCGGCTGTGAAACTTTTTCTAGCCATATCATTACCGGAACGGATATTACGTCAGTTACATAGTGGATCCTGGAATAAAACAGTTGAGTTTTAAAATCGCCCACAGACATGCGTACGTTGTAGAACTAGAACTCAGCTCCTGTTACTTTCAAATTCATGTTTATTTGCTCAATTATGTTTTTTCTGCATCAGTGTTGTGTTATTTGGATAGAGCGACGGATAATGAAGTTGCACAGTTGTTAAAGTTGTCTAAAGTAGGAATTCTAACAAATACAATGCAATGAAACCATTATTCCCAAATTATGTGCTCTACTGTGTCAAGCGATGGTTTGTGGTTTGTGGGAGTGTATAGCCTGGTGGGGGCGATAGAATATAGAACCCGTTATCATACTGCAGAAGTTGCATCCAATATTTTGCGGTGCGTGTAAGAATGTGAAGAGAAAACAAGGGGGTGTTGTTAGCTTGATATTTGTAAGAACTCGAGACGGTTTTGTAACAACTCGAAGCCATTTAGGCGGTTTTATAATTGTGGAGACCGCCCGATGCTTTCCAAACATGCTCCCTTTGCGAACAGCACGGCAATGTTAGCTCAGATTGCGCTAGTCACAGCCGCAACCAAAGCCCTCAATTTTGTGGGCTTAGAATGAATGCCACCGCGTACCTAAGGCTGTGGTCACCATATATTTACACTGAATACAAAGATAACTTCCGAAAATTGAAGTTTTTGAAGGTGCATTTTTTAGGTGCAGTTTTAAGGTGCAATTGAAGGTGCATTTTTAATTTTAACATCTAAAAATGTAGGGAATTCCGAATAATATGCCACTATATTTTCTTATGGTTCAAGGATATATATGTAAGTTTTAGTATTTTTATTGTTTTGTTAAGTAAAGTATGAGACATTAAACATTTGTTGCCAGCAGGAACAACCTTATCGACGAGTTTATCAATTTGTCATAAAATTCTGCACGATAAGGCACCCAAGCACAAGATTCTTGATGAGGCTGCAGCTTAAAATTGGACTTAAGCTCTATAGAAGATCTCGTGGGTGTACCAGGAGCCTCGGCGTCGAAGGTGGTAGCGCCCTGCACACACAAGCTAGGAAGGTGGCACCCTTTCTACCCACGTTTCAGGTAGCATTTGAAATCCCAATTTAGGTAGTTACCGTAATCATCAAGCCCAATAGCGTGGGGCATGGTACTTGGCGGCCTTGGGTAGACAAACTTGAACTGCAACATCTGCGTAGTCCTCCGAATGATTCAATCTATATACGTGACACAGCAGACTGCTTTCTACGCTGGTGCTCAACATCGGCATGCGCAGACAGCATATCTTTACTCGTGTTTTGAGGCATTTCTTTATGTCAATGTGTTGTGAGTGGTAGCTGTGATTTTTTGGTGATCTGTGTCATCACAAGCCGTTTTGCGTTTTCGGGTTCAGAGATATGGACTGAATTTTGTAGCATAACATCGGGGAAAATTATTTGCTGACATCTGCAGTCTTCTTTGGAAGAGCGCAGGTATCACTATATCGTTTCAGTTTTCTGTTGCTGCAACAATTGCCTGTTCGTCCGGAGGAGTAGCGAATATATGAGGTCAATTTTGTTCTAGTAGAAGTCCGCTGATCGAAGGTGATGCGATAAAAAGTCCGTGATCTCCATTAGTACAGTTTTCGCGGCGTCCAATTCCGACAGGTTCAGCAAGAAGTGACATTGAAGGTAAGTGCGGTCATAAGTATATCGCTTTGATTTTGCTAATCAAAACGATATTGCGTGTGTGAGACGTGTCGTCGTGGTACGCCTAAACATTTGCGTTGCAAATCTGTAGAGATAAAGTACACATAAGTTTTTTGTTTCTTTGGAACTTACCGAATTAGGACAGAAAACATGAACAAAATTATTAAGTTACTAATGTTGCTGATGGTATGTTTGGCTTCTTTCGCCATACATTTGCTGTTGTTCCAAAGTTTTTGAAGCTCTTACAATACAATTGAAATCTTTGAAGCCTTGCAATATTAAAATTGCATTTGCTTCATAAATTCATGTCCCTCATAGGGGGTGTTGTGTTTGCATTTGAAAGCGGATTGCCACCGCAGGAATTAATTTGACACGATTGCACCCAACCTCTTCCGTATCCATACTCCCTGAGCCAGCCCAGTGACAGAGTAATGTTTACCTCAGTGACGCTGCTGCGCCCAGTGTTAATGAAAGCGTGTCCCAACGCTCTGCTTTTTATCGCCCATCCAGAGCTCTCTTCACGTCTGTGCTTCTAGTGCTACGGGTCATCCTCTTCGCCATTGCACCAGGAGCCTATCTAGGTGGCACTCGACAAAGTACCGTGTTTCAAGGCCGTTTCACGGCCACCTTCGCTAATCGTACACCATGGTATCGCCAGGGCTGACCGCTGGGCAGGTTTTGCCGACACTACCGCCATCTGATGACTACAAACCACAACAAGCGAAGCAGATTCAAGAAGAAATGTCGCCGCGGTTACCTTAGCAATAATAACGGCAAGCACGTGCCGGTCTCGAAGAAACTCTTGGCGCGAGCTCCGAGGCTTCAAGCGAAGTATTGAAAGAAAAATCCACCAACTGCCAGCATCGACGCGAACGCACGAGTAAAACCAAGCAACGCTATGGGAGGAGTCGCAGCATTCGGCGCACCTGCCACGAGAGCCGACGCTCTTCGAGCACCTTAGACCGCAGTACAACGTCAGAAAGAACGCGCGCCACCTCTTGCCGCGTTGGGCTGAAGAAAATGAATCTTCCATCTCATGTGAAGAAGGCGGGATAGAAACGTACGTGAAGAAAGAGCACGCCCAGGAGTGCGGTCGTGAGGTTACAGCGCCTGACGCAGCAATTGCGACCACAACTACACATCCCAATACCGCTGTGCTCACATTGCATCACAGGTGGACTGGTCTGCAACCGATTTTTACATTAGTGACGGTGACGGTGTTAACACTGGAGGAGCCTACAGCTTCAACAGCGACGTAAGCGCAAACAACTAAACCACAGTTCAGAACCTCCCGTGGAAACGTATGTCCTCGTCACTACTCCCGAGTGCCCACGAGAATCTCAGCACTACAACAACTATGGCCTCCAACTCACCCTCATCTCCACCGCACCCGCAGCAAAATTTACAAAGCCCATAACGTACAGAGTTCATCCTGCGTCGAACACAATCACGGTGCTGATTCATGACCAAAAGAAAGCTGATACCCTACCCAAACTGACGAATTTCCAAATTTGGGTTAAGCAGATCGCGGTGCAAATCTACCAGGCTCCGGATGAGATATGGGCTGTGGAGTTATCTATAACATCGACTGCAGAGAAACCAAGTTTGACCTCAAGACAGTGTTGTCCAACAACCACCAGGGAATACTTGACGCTCACGCAATTGGGAGCCATGGAGCATGCCTGTTGGCGTTTGCCGGGTGACGCCCACCTATATCTCTGATTTGATCATCATTACAAACATCATCACCAGCCTATCTACGCCAGCTGCAGGGCAAAAGCCCTCCCCCTTATTCTCCAAATACCCCGGTCCTGTGCCAACTGTGAACAATTTATCCCCGCAATGTTCTTGGTCTCATTTGCCGATCTAACTTTCTGCGGCCCCCTGCAACGCCTACCTTATCTAGGGATCAACTCTGTTACCATTAATGAGCAATGGTTGTGTTGTTTCCGCATAACACCCCCTGCCCACGTCAATTTCTTCTTCCTAATGTCTACTAATATGTTCCCAACACGATTTTGTTCCTGACACACTCTGCTCTCTTCTTGTCCCGTGATGTTACACCTATCATTTTCCGCTCTGAGTTGTTCTCAATTTAAGTTGAAACCTCTTAGAGAGCCTCCAAGTTTCTGCCCCGTAGGTGAGTACCGGTAAGATGCAGCTGTCATACACTTTCTTCTTCAGGGACAATGGTAGGCTGCTATTCATTATCTGAAAATGTCTGCCGTATTCACTCCACTCATTCTGATCCTTCTAATTATCTCTGCCTCATGGTTGGGATCTGGAATTACAACTTTGCCTAATTAGATATATTAGCTTACCACTTCACACTAACTCGCCCCCTATCCCAAACTGCTGTGCTGTCCCGAGGTTATGGATCATTACTTTGGTTTTCTTTAAAATAAGTTTCAAGCTCTCGGTTCTACTCTGTTAGTCCAGTGCCGAAAGCATGTTTTACTAGTTTTTGTTTTGCCCCTAGTTACTAAGCCAGGTGACGTCATCAGCAAACCTGTGATTTTCTACTGCCGTATTTCCTGAGTCACGCTCTACGAACCCAAATCGGTCGTCTGCAGTCGCTGCCACGGATTCCGCAGGCAGCGAAGTTGCCTGCGAATTAGGAGCTGCGGCGCTGCTCATTCGGCAGAGCAATCTATTGTCGAAGCTCACGACGGTTGCGAATCGCTTGGAGCAGCGACATCTTTCGTGCGAACGCCGGCTCCTACGGCGTAGACAATCAGTACAAGCGGCTGATAAAAACGCAACTTTATGAATGTCAATTATTCAGGCAAAAATATTTTCTAAAAGGGTAATCGGTTTTTTAATTGAGCAAAAAACTTTTCTCTTGCTATTACAAACCACCAGAGCCGAAACGTTTACAATTAGTTTTTAAAGAAGTCGGCGTCCTGCTGTAGTTCGCGGCAAATGGCAAACCTGCTCTACAAACCTCCTCGACTCCGCGTCGGCTTTTTATTTAAACGCGCCTTTTTTATTTCGTACAAAACTGGTTTTTTGTCACTAACGTTCTTGTTTGCCATGTAATGTTAAACGGAGAACAGCAAAACAAGAGCTTTTTTGTCACAAAACGAAATTTTGCACACCGAGAGGCCCGTTTCAATCCTACGCAATCCAGTTCCAGAACTACTCATCATTCCCATTGAAGCGTAAGCGCCGCTGCCATGTTCGCGTTGACACTAGCCCTCTAGTTATTATTCTATGAACGTCTAGGGTCGCGAGTACGTTGCTGAGAGTGCCTAAATAAAACCTCAGTTTTTAATTCGGACCTTTTTATTATTCGTGCAAACTTTAAGGGTTTTTCTCGTTTTTTATGTGCGATTAATCAGCGACAATATAATGTCCCTGAGATTCATGCGCATGGCAGGCACGTGAGTGCTAAGCAAACAAGCAAACAGTCACGTGCCGTTCCATCCAAAAAAGGAGAGTGCTACGACAGTCGCCTGAGCTTTCATTCGCACAGCCGTCACCTTCAACGTCACGGCACCGTAAGGCCAAAAAACCGCGACAGACACGTCAACGGAGTAGCGTTCGTACTGGAGCTCTCCGTCAGAGTATGGGGTCGTCTCCCTAGCTATCTGTTTAGCCTTGAATTGAGCGTGCTAATCTTCAACTAAAAAGATGGGTTAGATTTTTACGTGTGCTCCTCTCTTGTGAAATTCAGCCATAAAAATTTTTTTTCTGATTGGCTGGTTTACAACGAGCATGGTACCGTCGCCTTGACGGAAAGGAAACTTAGAGCTAAGCTTTCCATCACTTTCGCACAGTTTTTGGTGAAAAATCTCCAGAGAAACCGTGGCCCATGACGGAAGATGGTGACGTGACGGGGTGAAAAACGGATGTGTGAATAAGGACTGACACCTACCACATACACGCGCGAGTGCTATCAACTGCTCGCAGCCCGTAAGAAGTCGTCGATGCGGATGAGGCTTGTATATTCTCAGTTCGGTCTCATCAAGGCGCGATTTTGATGTTGCATTTGTCATCCAGGATTTCACATAATAATGAGTTATTGAGATAACTCATCCAACTTTACTATCTTCCTTTCTGAAAATTCATTTATATATCGCGTCCACTTATACAAAAGATATTATTATGCTTCACGCTGTCACAAGAGCAAGCTCAAATACTTTTCAAAAGCCCTCTTCTTTTCATCGATTTCTTTTTCTCATCCGTCCTGAACGCTTGAAATTTGGCTAGTGTTCTGTCCGATGCCCTCATCAGCATAGACTCAGCACCAGGACATACCGGGTGTTACATAGATAAATGGAACACTATGAAAAATTTCTGAGGGTATTGCTGCTCCTTTCAAACTAAAACTTCGCACGAAGGTCGCCTTTTGTGGTCTATTTTGTCTGGCGCTTGGAACAGCTACACCTTATATCACCTTGTATCCAATGAGCTACGCGTGTTGGAGTCTTACAAGAAGGATTCCTTTGTAGTCATGCCGGAAGTGCTTTTTGGTGAGGAGGCCTCAGCCGCGGTCGAGAAAAACTTTACGAAAAGTGTTGTTGACTTGCTTGCAAGGAAAAAAACGAAGCTGCTCTCTGCTGACTGATATGAATTTGAACAAATTGGCTCTGGCAGTCAAGAGGGCCAACAAGCTTCACCTTGATGTTTTCTTCTTCGCTAAAACGCACAAACTTAGCATTCATTTTCGTGTCTATATTACAGAGGGAGATACGTGGAAATATTGTGTTTGTGGTTTTCTTCAGAAGTGCTTATCGGCTTTGCATGTGGAAGATCTCTTTCATGTCCCCAATTCACTAGGGGTAGCGGAATATCTTATTATGCATACCGTTTGAGGTACCACTGCCATTAGCATTGATGTAGAAGATTTGTTTTACTCGCTTCCTCATATTCACCTTTCGCCAGCTGTTAAAAATTATGAAATGGCTTTCAAGAATGTGAGCGGCATTGCCGTCCTGACCTTCATGGAGCTATTGTGTTTTTATTTAAATTCTTTGGTAATATATCACGGCGGTGAGGTGCTTGCGCAAAAGTCCGGTGTGTGTAAGGTTCGCGAGTGGCCACAAATCTAAGCAATATCTTTCTTGCAAAAGTTGACCGCCTCCTTGAAAAGGATTTACGTGGCATGGTGAAAAACGTTTGCCATTATATGGACGGTTAATTGGTTTTTTTACCACACCTTCCAGCCTCATGTCTACGGTAGACATTTTAAAGTATTTTAAAGAAATGCCTCTTGGCCTTAAATTTACGGTCGAAACACTGAAAGAAGTTTGCATTCAGTGTTTAGATTTGTCTGTTCAGTTTAACAGATGCAACACTTGTTGAAGTAACACCCCACGGTCTGTTAAGGAACTGCTGCATTATTCGTGTGGTCGTTCAGAGCTAATGCCATCGCGTTATGATGTTTGCGTCTTGCTGTCACAAGTCATGTGTTCATAAAATGGGAAATAGCTTCAAAGGCCAACAGGTAGAGTTAAGGCTGACCGGATTTCTGGAAGCTCCGTTAACTAGGACACGAGGAAAACTTGCAAAATCGTTTAGGTTTGTAAATGAGAATGTTGATCTAGAAGTTGACGCCAATAGACAAAGAAATGTTGCTGTCATTACCCACCTTCATTGCATTACGCATATGCTGAATAAAATAGGGTTGCCATATGGTGTGCAGGTCGCTATAACCATCCGCAATAAGGTTCGATCTGTGTGTGCCAGAGTAGATAATAGGGCAAAGCGTAGGTCTCATAAACAAGTGGTAGGCTGTGGCGTTAAGCATGCGAAGCGCTATGTTTCTTCAGGAACGGGAGTTGTTTCTAGCATTCCCCTGTCATGTGGACCGAACGGGCCGATGAAATAATGTACGCTTACGTGAGCATTATTTATCGTTGAAGGGTCCCGCCAGTTCTCATTTGTCATCACACTGTACCGAATGTGGCTCCTCACCGAAATTACAAGGCACTGACTTTTTGTTTAAACATGAACGGCAGATCCCACGCGAAGTTGTAGAAGCTTTCCACATTGCTGAAAGGGAGGACACGTGGGTTAGTGAAGCACATGTTGTGCTTCACTCAAAAGAGTTTGCTTATCTGCGGGGGTCCTTATTGGGCTTTCCTAGCGCATTTCAGTTCGCTTTTGTGTATTCTGAATCGGTAGGACATTTGGGTGCGGTGTTTTTGTTTTCCTGGCTTTTTGCTTTTCATTTGTTTGTGTTGTGGTTTCTTATGCATATATATTTCCTTCCTACCTAATGTGGTAACTGTGCGTAGAAAAGGACGATGGCGAGGCAGTTGGGGGCATGCGCAGCGTACGCACGTTGGAACGAGACCAGGGACTGGGTCAGTGCGTGCCTAGGCTTCTGGCAAATCGGACGTGTAAAGACGGGCTCAGACCTGACTAAAGGTGTGGTTTTCTGGTACTCGGTGTCTTTCGTGGTAGCCGTGGCCGGGCGCTAGCACCCCGGTACAACACTAATAAAACTAAGTTGGTAGACCAGCGGCTGTGCTGTGTGTTTCTTCTCTCCGTCTCTATGTCTTCTACGATGGTTCCGTTCAAGACAGTAGATACCTGTTTATTCTGCAAATAAATAATATCGATTTTCGACTATGGCAAAATGGCGGCAATTACGGATGGTAAAGCTGATCTTGGATAGGCGGTGCCACCTGGGATATGAAAACCGAAACGAGTGATGACGATTCACGGTAGGAAGGAGGCGAATGAGGAAGCAGATGATTAGATAACCTGTTTTGTCGTTAGGTTAGGATGGCCACAAATAATTACATAGCAGCTAGTACAAATTATAATAATGTATTCGTGCGGTTTATCGCTGTCGATATAAGTCATCTCGTTTCAGAACCACTGTCGTCTGCTGTGCCAGGTTACTGCGCTTTCGGAAATAAGTGTTACGATTCTTTGTTTACGTTTGTTGCTTTGTTCTGGTTTTACTTGTAATATTATTCGGTGCGTGCGTGTCTGTGCTTGTAACATTGTGTCATTAGATCACTCACGGCACACGAAAAGGCACATCCCGTTCACCTGCAGTGAATGATACCATGGGGTCATGTCACAAGCACAGAATGTTCGCCGTTCGGCTGTCTTGAGAGACAGACAGGTAGGGTGTGCCGTACATAACGTGCCTTATGAAAAAAGCTTACGTTGGATGATGTCTCGTTCTTTCACTCCGGCCTGTTTGTGCTTGATGCGGTGAATAAATTTGGTTAGCTGAGTTATGGTGCGTTGAAGCTGTGGTACTGCATGGGAGCCCGATCCGTCCTGTGGAATGGTGAGTCAGAGTAGGCTCGAAGCTAACCGCCATGAAAATTTCAACCTCCTGAAAACGTTATTTTCGCACTGTACGCCTAAAAAGAATGCATGCATGTTTAGGCAAAAATTACCAAAAGTTCGTCTTGTGGGAGACTACTTAACTTTGCCTTATCATTACACATGGAATAAATGTGAGTGGACGAAAGGTTAGCACGCCACCCGGTTGGTCAGTTCCGATACTTTTCAAAAGCCGAACTGGTGAAACGAAGTAGCAAAATAAAAAAAAGAAATCATCCTAGCACCAGCAGGAATCGGAACTCCGACTACCGGAGCAGTAGCCAAGGAGCAGAGTGGGCTACCACGCCGCGACAAAATTCTCAGCAGAAAATGTGTATTGAAGTGTACGCCATGCAGTACTGTGCGCAACGCCACAGATTTGTTGCAGGCCCTACATCCGTGTTTCTCTAGTTAAAAGAGCAAGGAACAAGTTCTCCTCAACAAAAACATTTTTCAGTTCTGGTGAACAGCAGTTGTGTAGTGGCAATATGTTTTAATGAACGGTTACCGCTGAAACTTGGTGGGCATATCTCCCTATACAAAGGAAGCCTTTCACATACTTATCTCAGCTTTGAAATTTCGTGCCACTACTCACGCTTTGCACGTAACACAAATAGCCCTGGCTTGCACTTCTTTTCTGGTTATTATAAAAAGAATGTCACGTACAAAAAAGTAATAACGCCTTAATACTCTTCGCACCAGAGTATATATCAACTGGAATCCTAAACTTCTGACCATGCGGATGGGCAATATTTTGGATGTGTTGTTAGAGTTCCGGAGGCTTTGAGGGCACGACAGAAAAGCCGTTCGTTGCTTTCTGGATGGCTTACTCGGTCTAGCAGCTCTTCTTTTTGGCATCCACAATATGGTAAGTATATAGCAATAGGGAAATAAATTAAAGTTGGCCAGCAAGCAATTTAAGAAATTCGAACTGCGAGACTGACCTAGAGGTGTCATTATCAGCAAATTCAACGAGGCATGATATAAATAAGCAACAGCAAGACCGAAGACAGAGATAGCTGCAATTTAGGCTTATCTTGTGAATGCGCTGGGCTTGTTTAAAATGTTTCTTGATGACCTTCTCAGAATTATTATTTTTGGCGATTTGTTCAAACGAAAACATTCATAATTTTTGCGTGATACTGATTTCTAGTAAAACTGGGCATATTTTTTCTCACTTTATGTGATGTGCAACAAAAGTCAAGAAGTAAAATGGCGCCACAAGTTTTCATATGGCTCCCTTTAACACCAAGGTGACTCATAGTATCTCAGTAATGTGTCTCAATATTTTGGTCCATTGCACGCCTTAACACCTACCCTATTTCACTACAACCACTTTTTATTGAGTCAACTTAAAATAAAGTTTTGGCATGACAACAACTTTTAAAACAATACTTAAACAAAACATATAAAAGACATACGATATACTTTCTAAGGTCCACATGGGCCTAAAAATGCTTGGTGGTGTATACCAAACACTGCGTTCCTCTTTCCAAAAGGTTTTCACTGTAGCTTAAGCTACTACATTTACCTGAAAAATGATATGACCACCGTTAGCCTTAAAATACACGCTAGAAAACGGAAATAAAATGGACAGCTACAACAGATATTTTCCACTTAGTCTCGAATTTGTTCCCACTTTACACTTCTTACCACGCAGGAAGCTGAAAAGGCAAACATTTTGACAATATAGGCTCAGAGCTTCTTCAAGCCATCGGTAAAAGTATATTTGGTGCTCTTGATTGTGCATAATGTACGTGTTGCACTAATGCCAGTAAATACTTTTTTGCAGTAATTCTATTTATTTACAAATCTGCATAATCGACAGGTATGAGCTTTAGAACCTAGAAAAAAATCGTCCTCAAAGCGTACTCGCCAAATTTAGCAATTACGTATCGGAAAGCGGAATGCGTATAGCCTGTGTTCAGTCGACCAGCGAAACAAAAAAAATTAGTATAAAGCTGTGAGCCAAGTCGAAACACTAAACGGAAATAGCAACCTGTGCGCATATATACTCGGAATTCCGTTGAAACTCCTGCGGCCACGTCTTCATAATTCTACCTAATTTTTCTTGGTACCGGTATTTCTCTGTCTCTTTTTTCGAAGGGGTTAAGAAGGTCGAATGCAACAGTATATTTCGATGGAGCCAGGCTTTGGTCACGCACTCAACTCCGTAACCGCACTGAAAGATGTTGTTTTAACCGACGAACAATACGAACTCTTCGCATGCGCCAAAGTCTTGGAGCACATAATTTTCAAACACATTTCCACCTTTCTAAACGAGAACGCAATAATTGATGCAAGACAACACGGCTTTCGGCGAGGCTTTTCGACCGTAACCTAGCTCGTCGAAACAGTCCACGAAATGGAAGAAGCTCTAGATAGGCAAAGCTAAATTGACCTGATATCCTTAGATTTCGAAAAAGTATTTGACCGTGTCTCTCACTCCAAACTACTGCTTACACTAAAACCTATTTTAAAGAACGACACTTTAGTTTACTGGATTAAAGCTTATTTGTCACTACGAAAACAATGTGTGCAAATCAATGACACATCATCGTCACCTGAAAATGTAGGCTCAGGCATTCCGCAAGGATCAGTATTAGGGCTGCTCCTGTTTATCGTTTTCATAAGTGATATCGTTAGTGACATACGCGTCAAGATAAAGGTTTTTGCAGATGACTGCATCCTGTACAACGAAATACGCAATTCAAGTGACCAGGCAGACTTAAACACCTCGCTAGCGGTAGAACAAACATGGTGCTCGAAATGGCAGATGACTTTAAATTTTAAAAAGTCTTTTATAATGACCGTTACCCGCAAAAAGAATCCCTTAATTTTCTCTTACAGCATCAACAACCAGCCTCTATCAGTCGTGTCTTCTTACAAATACTTGGGGGTAGTAATCACATGAGATCTTAAGTGGAATGAGCACATAACATACATTTACAATAAAGCAATGAAGAAACTGGGATTTTTAAGACGGTCTATAGGAAACGCATCCCCCGAACTAAAACTTTTGTCATATAGAACATATATCCGACCTACTATAGAATACGCTTCGATTATCTGGGATCCGCACACGCAAACCGACATCACCAAAATTAAAAAAGTCCAGAGAAAATCAGCTAGATTTATTTACAATTCATACAGCTGGCGCACGTCCCCGTCCAGTCTTTTAAAAGCTGCAGACCTAGAGAACCTTGCAACAAGGCGTTATCGAGACCGAATGAAATTTTTCTACCTACTCTACAATGGTCAAAGAGAAATAGATAAAACTTTATACATTCTACCGGCTAGCCACCGTTGCACACGCTCCTATCCCGATAAAAAGGTCCAAACTTTTTAATGCTGGACTAACGCGTTCAGAATTCTTTCTTCCCACGCACGGTTTCTGAATGGAACTCCCTGCCCGCCCTCATTGTTGACTGCCAGACTGTTTCATCATTTCTTTCTGCACTTTCAAATAAATCATAGCTTTCATATCCCGTCTTTCTCCATAAAATCGCGGCACAGAAAAATATCTTCTGCTTATTTTTGTGCAGTTTGTCGTTTGTTGTCAGCTTTCTTGATAATTTTGTCTGTTTCCGAAGTGTCAAGGGAAAACATTTCTTTGTGCTGAATATTGTGCATTTATTTGTTTATTGTCTTCTAGCTTGTTGATCTGTGCTTGTACCGAATGCCCACTCCTGCCTAACGCCTTTTAACAAGGCTGGCAGTACTTGTAAAATAAATAAATAAAATTAATGAAACATTGAAATTTCACGCACACGACGACAGCGATGACGTAATAGAGAAATATCCGGCCTCTAGGTTCAAGAACACCACAGTGCTATATTGTGCACATCCACACAATACGCTTAGTTTACTAAGCCCATCTCCCCTTTATGTTTAATTCACTGCAACGCACCGGCAGCTCTGTATGCCAGGTAATGACTGCGCTACTCAGCACAAACTTGCGGTTGGCGACTATGCAGGGTAACGTAGGAGACCCAAAGGCATCAGTGTGTCTACAATTTAGCGCACGATGTGGATCATTAGGCGTCATCAATTAATCAGTAGCCCTCCAACCATGCATGGCTGTCCGCAACATACTCGCTGTATATTTTGTTCCGATATCCCTGTTTTAACACGTTTATTATTTTCGTAATGTATGTCGCGGCAACGGATGACACTGTCGGATATCCCTCTCGGATCGCTGAGATGGAGTGACATACAACTATTGAGGGATGAACAACTATACTTGAAACGAAGGAGCGAACAAGAGAGAGAGCGCCAGACCCGATGGTGCTTGAATGCAATTATTTGTTGCAAAAATAGTCACCGTGCCCCAGGGGACAATCTTGAGCACCCTCCTCCTCACCTAAATCTCAATCTGCCCCTAGCCCTCTTCCTAGTAATCCACGCTCCTGAATTTTAGCCATGAAATCTCTCCTTAGACGGGACACACGTGCCCGAATTCCCGGTGTGTCTGCTGCCTCCCCCCTAATCTTTCTCGGGTGGAGGAAGATTCTCTCAGCAGGCTTCAAGCTGGGGTGGCCCTCACACCTTCAGTCACCTGTACTTGGACACCCGCACCAGAAGACCCAGGAACACGTCCCAAGTGCCTGGCTCCTGCGGCTGAAGCGGATGTCAATCACCTCTTGTGGACGGGCACAGGAACAAGAAAAGCTCGGGACAGTGCGCTAGGAGTGGTTGGTCTTTGGTGGGGCAAACCAGGGGACTTCAACCTGTGGGTGCATGAAGACCGGTACTGCAGGTCGCTTCTGAAGTCTTTACACGAGACCAAACTCCATGCCCACCTTTAGACTTGTACGCGGTTAAGAGTTTTCTGACTACCTGTGCTTTGTACCAGTTCGCTTTATTCTACCTAATCTGTTATCTTTTCTTCATATGGCGCAAGGCAAAAATGCGAATTAAAAAAAGAATGCAGTAATATATTCTCAAAGCGGTTCAACGCATAGGTTGCTAACGCGCATAGCGCATAGGTTGCTAAAAAATCAATTCACCGGAAGTTGCTTTTTCTAGCTTAAGAGTAATTGGCGAAATTTTGTGATTTCTGGGCCAGTATAACAACCCATTAATCATACGATGGTACTCTGTGCCACGAACAAACAGATTACTGTGCCTCTGTTCGGCACTCATTCAGCTGTTACCGCTGCTGCACGTTATTTAGTTACGCATTTTTATTTTATGGACATTTGTAAAATTTATTTGTTGTAAAATTTATTTACTTAAATCTTACTTAACATTGCTGCTTTTATATGTTCATTATCCATTACTGGAAATGCGTACCAATAAGGCATGTGCACAAGAATGGTTGCATAGGTCGTGTCTGGTTATTTTGTTATTCTTTTGTTTATTTATATATTTCTCTACATTTATTTATTTATTTATTTATTTATTTAAACAAATCACACAATTGCATTTATGGGAATTAGTGTAGGGGAGTGGAAACAAAAGGAAAATACAAATGCACAAATACACTTATCTTACAAACTACCAGTTTGCGTGTCCTTAAACCATAGTTATACATTAAAGCAGTTGAATAACGGATGTAATGTCTGCAAAACCGCACTTTAACAAAGTAAGATAAAGAAAATACATATAGAAGGAACCAGCTCCCTGGGACGGTTAACAAAGTGCAGGACCAGCAAACAAAACGGTGGCATATTAAATATACACATACTTTTGCAAACGCTTTACAAAACAATGTGGAGGAGCGCATGCAATTTCACCCAGCAAAGTATATCAGTCATGTATCGTTCTGGGAAAAAAATCCTGCTGAAAGAAGTTAATCCTTCAAACAATTATCAGTGTGAGGGAAAGGTACGTCGGTTGTTTTAAGTACATTCCTCGTTGATCCAAGTTCTTGAATGGATTATAATATAGAACAAAGCAGGAATTTGCCATTTGCGTCGTTCTGCGAGTAGAAGCCTTCGCTCTAAACTGCCAGCTGATCGTTTTGAGAAATCGTAGTCGCCTGGAGTGAAAAGCGTGGCGCGAGCCTGTATTCTGTCCAATGCATCAGCGCTTGTCTTTCTGTAGCGGTCCTATACACTGCAACTAGAATACAAAGATGGCGCCCATTTGCTACAAAGGAAGTCTCCTTAGTTGGAGGGCGCCGAAAATTGCCTCTGAAGAATTGAAGGAACCGGCTCGTTTTTATTGTCAGTATTGACTCGATGTTTGCACGATCAGTTACTGGACAAAAAAGATTGCGAGGTATTTAGGCTAAGTGGCTACCGGCAATCACCCTCCGCCAATGTAGTAGCCAACAAGCAGCGGGTTCTCTTTTACAGTGAACCTTTCCAGATTACATTTGATCACAATAAGCATCATCCCCCCCAACTAGCACCAAGAGAAAACGGAGTTTTGATCGTGTTGCAACAGCTCAGCGTCTCCTAAGTTGGTTATACCACAATAGATGTAGCAGTCATCAGCGTACAATCTAGTACGAATTAAATTGCACTTAACAAGACCCTTAATAAATATTAAAAAAAGAAGATGGCCGAAAATAAATTCCCGTGGAACACCGGACAACAAAAAATACTTGGAGAACTCAAGCCTTGAAGCACAACACGCTTTCCTCTCGAAACAATATGCATCCACACACGTCAGCAGTTCCCTCGGCATGTTCAGATCAGATAGCTTGCGCAGTAACAAGGAATGCGGAATGGAATCAAAAGCATTGTGAAATCTAGAAATATAAGATCAACCTGAGTGCCTTCGTTAATGTAAGTTTCGATGGTATGCCCAAATTAAATTATCTGCGTGTCGCACGCGAACCCCACCCTAAAACCTTGTTGCATCGGGTAGAGAAAATTATTGCTTTGTTGATGAATCATTAGGTTTGTTTAAAATATGGGTTCCAGTATTTTACAGAAAGCGTTTGTCACCGAGATAGGCCTGCAGTTAGAAAACTACGTTTTCGTCACCGCTTTATATAGGGAATTTACATTTGCATTCTTTCATTCAGTCGGGAGACCTACCTTTAGAAGCGATCGTGTTTTAGATGGGGGTAAAATGGGGTCTATGGACACTGCACATGGCTTTAAGATAAATTTTATATGCTTTCTGGGCCAGAAGCTGAATTCACATCCAATTTTTCTAGGAGAGACACGAGGCCGTTTTGGAATATTATGATGTCTTGCATTTGCGTGTGCCCGTTCAAATTTTGCGGGGTAGTATTGGGGTAAGCTTGCCTATAAACACTAATTCGAAGTACACACCAAAGCTTTCGGCTTTGCTCTTTGGATTTTCTGTGTAGTAATGCCATCTACGACGTCAGGAGCACTAGCTTTAGATGTATTTTTGCTTTTGACATATTTCCACATCAATTTATAGTTGGTTTGTTTTCCGCCCAGATTGCCTAGGTACGTTTCATGCGCTTTCCGCATTGCTTTCGTGGCTACTTTGTATATATTTTTTTATTTTCCATTGCAGCTCGGGCTTGGAGAAGCTACACTACTTCCTAAACAGCCGATTCTTTTTGCTTATCAAAGAATCGAGCCACTCTTTATAAGTGCGCCGCATCGCTGAGCTAATGTTTGAAGGAAATAAAGTTTGTGGCAGGGGCAGCATCTTATTCCTAAACACCCCGCACGGGGCACCTTGAGCAATCTTGGTGACGGTACTGGCGATACCGCGGATCCCGAGCCCCCAAACATACGCTGGATCCAACCGTGGCAATGTGTTTATAGGTGAAGGGTTAGAAACCATGAACGGTGGCCGTCGGAGCCCAGGTCAAGCTCCGGCGGATGGGCTCCCTGTCTGTTCACCAGGCAGGGAGCTCCGGGACCTCTTTGGCTACCAGGGTAAGGTCAAAGAAGAAAGTACCCCCGTCTCCCTGCTTCCCAATGTATCATATGGCATTTTCCAAACCCCCCCCCAAACGTGATCGGCCCCCGAAAAGGGGCCGCACCGAAGCTTCATTCCCACCCTTGCCAATAATTGCATCCCAAAAGCCAGATAACTATCCGCGCTTCTTGATTGTTGAATCTCTTGACAAGTCAAATCCCATCTCCTCCCAGTCAGTGTTCCTTATCACCAAATTCCTTGAAGGCATCCTTGGCAAGTCTTTCCAAGCCAAGAAACTGAGAACCGGCGAAGTTCTGGTCGAGGTGAACACTCACCAGCAAGCCACAAGCCTCCTTACCCAGAATCGCATGGCAGATCTGGACATCAGAGTCACACCCCACCGTAGCCTCAATAGCTCTCAGGGTGTGATTTCTGAGCCAGATCTGATAAATGAGACGGAAGCCGATCTGCTCGAAGGTCTGAAAGGCGAGGGCGTGACGGCAGTGAGGCGCATCACCATGCGGCGAGATGATAAGCAAATCATGACAAAGCATATAATCTTGACATTTGACCGTTCCACACTCCCCGAATCCATCAAAGCAGGTTTCATTCACTGTTCTGTCCGGCCTTACATCCCGAACCCGCGGCGCTGTTTCAAGTGCCAACGGTTCGGGCATGGCACCACCTCCTGTCGCGGCAAAACAACATGTGCAAAATGTTCATCCCAAGATCATGATACAGATAACTGCCAGGCTCAACAATTAACGTGCAGCAACTGTCATGGACCTCATGCTGCGTACTCCCGCACGTGTGAAAGGTTCCAGATGGAAAAGAAAATAATAAATCTCAAAATCACTGAAAACATCACCTTCCCAGAGGCGCGGAAGAGGTTCGCCTCTTTTCCCCTGGGGAGGTACGCCGACGCAGCTCGCCGGGGGGCGGAGCGGCGTCTTGTTTCGGCGGGGACCCAGTACCGAGAGTCGGACTTGGTCCCGCCCCCGCCCCCCCCTGGGTTGCCTCTTGCAGCCCAACCCGCCTCCGCACCGCTCGCTCAGCCAGCAGCGGCTGTGGTGGCATCCACGTCCGGTGGGGATGCTGCTGCACCCACCGTTTCCCCCTCTCCACCGGCCCGAAGCACACGCAAGGGCCCGGACGAGATGGAGACGGAGGCGGTCGCAGCGACCCGCTCCCCCTCCTTACTGCCTGTGCCATCTGGGGTGCTCCCCACGCCTTCGGCACAGGCAGCGCAGGCAAAGAACACCCGAAAGGGTACCACGTCAAGGGGGCCCAGTCCTCTGGGCACCCCCTTGCCATCAGATGACGACATGGACGTCGAGCCCTTCCGGCTTTCATCGCAGCGGAAGGAACGGGCTGCGACGTCCAGGTCAGTAGAGAAGGCCAGAAAGCCCCTCCCAAAAGTGCAAGCCCCGAAAGACCCTACATAATCACTCTCCAGTAGCTCTATCACATCATAATGGGAAGAGAAAACATAGTTCAATGGAACTGCAGAGGCCTTCTGAATAATCTTGACGACGTGCATGAGATTCTGCAGGCCAACCAGCCAAGTTTAATGTGTGTCCAGGAAACACATCTGAATTCCAAACACAGAAATTTCTTGAATAGTTACCTGGTATACAGGAAAGACAGGGATGGCTGCACACACTCTTCTGGCGGTGTGGCCATAATCGCCCGAAAATCCTTAGCATGCCACCCTGTCACCTTGAATACCGTCCTTGAGGCTGTAGCAATACGCATAATAATATTTAATAGGTTGATAACGGTATGCTCCATCTACATTCCTCCTGATGTTACACTTTTAAGCTCTGACTTCGAGGCGCTGGGTGACCAGCTGCCCGAACCGTACATTCTAACAGGCGACCTTAATGCTCACAATTCTCTTTGGGGCTCTTCTCGTACGGATGCCCGGGGTCGCCTGATAGAGAGGTTTCTTACATCCTCTGGAGCATGCCTTTTCAACAATAAACAGCCTACATATCATAACATAGGACACAACACATACTCATGTCTTGACTTGGCTATTGGTTCGGCAATTCTCTTTCCATGTCTTGAGTGGGGTGTGGCCACGGACCCATATGGTAGTGACCATTTCCCTACTTCATTAACGTACATAGGTACAGGCCCAAGCAGTCCATCTTCCCATAAAAGGTTTAATGAAGCAAGAGCTATATGGAATACATTTACAGAGACATCTCAACTACACCACACATCCATAGGACACCTACACGTTGAAGAAGCTACCCAACTGCTCACGGCGCACATCCTCGACGCCGCCGAAAAGTCCATTCCCCACGCCTCTGGTGCCCCGCGCAACCAGCGGAGGCCGTGGTGGAATGAGGACTGTAGGCGGGCGCGAGAGGCCCAGAACAAGGCGTGGGGTGTCCTTCGTCGGTACCCCACGTCGGGTAACCTCATTTTGTTCAAACGGGCCAAGGCGTTAGGAAAACGTGTGCGCCGTGAGGCAAAACGAGAGAGTTGGCGCTCATTCATAACATCTATAAACTCGTACACAGACACACGCAAGGTATGGACACGTATACGCAAACTCAAAGGACAACATACACACAGCCTGCCCCTGGTCAGTACAACAGGGGACACACTGGAAGACCAGGCTGACACACTCGCACAACACTTCCAACACGTGTCCAGTTCAGCACACTACACGAACACTTTCTTGAAGTACAAAGCCTCTTGTGAAAAGAAGTCCCTACACGATAACATCAAATCACAGACTTCTTACAACTCCCTGTTTTCACTACATGAGCTGAGGGCTGCTCTGAGCACGTGTAAACCCTCAGCTCCAGGCCCAGACAACATTACATACACAATGATACAACACCTACACGCAGACACACTTGAAGCACTTCTACATCTATATAATAAAATATGGCTTTCGGGGCACATTCCACACTCTTGGAGGGAGGCCATTGTAGTGGCTTTCTTGAAGGAGGGAAAGGACCCGTCTTCCCCCTCAAGTTACCGTCCAATAGCCCTGACGAGCTGCCTGTGCAAGCTCTTCGAGAAGATGATCAATCGCAGGCTCGTGTACTTCCTCGAGTACAATGGTCTTCTCGAGAGCTGCCAGGCAGGCTTTAGGGTGGGGCGATCGACCAACGATCAACTGGTTGCACTTGACTCATACATCAAGGATGCCTTCGTACATAAGCAGTACTGCTTAACTGTCTTTTTCGACCTCGAGAAGGCCTACGACACCGCTTGGCGTTATGGGATCCTTAGTGACCTCAGGTCATTCGGTGTTTCGGGTAATATGTTCAACACCCTTGTTAGTTATTTGTCGGAGAGAGCGTTCAGAGTAAGAGTTGGTTGTGCACTTTCAAAGGTTCACGTCCAAGAAAATGGCGTGCCGCAAGGTGGCGTGTTGAGTTGCACTCTCTTTATCGTAAAGATGAACTCTCTGGGAAAGGCACTTCCACCAACAATCTCTTATTCTATGTATGTAGACGACGTGCAAATATCTTTTAAATCATGTAATATGTCAATATGCGAACGTCAAGTCCAGCTTGGTGTAAAGAAGCTTGCCGGCTGGGCAGACAAGAATGGGTTTAAATTGAATCCTGCAAAAAGCTCCTGCGTTGTGTTCTCCAGGAAGCGCGGGGTCCATCGGGACCCAGACATTACTCTGAATGGTGTGTCGCTTCCTGTGAACAAGGAGCACAAGTTCTTAGGTGTTGTGTTTGACCATAAACTCACATTCATTCCACACATCAAGAAACTTAAACATAAATGTCTGAAAACAATGAATATACTTAAGGTTCTCTCCCATCAATCGTATGGTTCCGACAAAGAACTCCTACTACGGCTCTATACTGCGTTGGTTGGGTCTCGGTTAGACTATGGCAGTGTGGTATATGGGTCGGCGACTAAAACAGCGTTGCGAATGCTTGACCCAGTGCTACACTTGGGGCTGCGGCTTGCGTCGGGTGCTTTTCGCACTAGCCCTGCTGAGAGTCTTTATGTCGAGTGTAATAAGTGGAGCCTTGAGAACCAACGAACATACATGGACTTGCTTTATGCTTTTAAGATTTCGTCGCTGAATAATCATCCTTTTTATCCTGTCTTTAACGATACATCAACATCTCTGCTCTTTGTAAATCGCCCATCCGTTCCTCTGCCCTTTTCACTTAGAGTGAGAGAGCGAGCCTCGGATCTCAGTGCTTTGTTTTTAGATGTGTACAGGTCATCCTTTTCAAACAGTTTACCGCCTTGGCAAGCTCGCCCTGTGTCGTGCGACCTTTCTTTTATGAGACTTGACAAAAATCGTGTACCACGAGCTGCAATACTGCAGCACTTTCTGGCTTTGCAGTTTAAATACACATGTGCCGAATATTATAGTGACGCTTCTAAAACCTCCAGTATGGTGTCGTGCGCTGCTCATGGCCCTAATTTCAATGCAGCCAGAAACATGAATGTGCACACATCAATTTTTTCTGCAGAAGCGTATGGAATTTTACTGATTGTACGACACATACTTGAAAATCATATTCCAAAGTCTATCATCTACACAGATTCCTTGAGTGTCGTTCGCGCACTGTCATCGCATACACCCGCCAAAAACCACATAATTAATCTTGTATTTAACACTATCATGTCTGTGTATGCAAAGAAGCATAAGCTGGTCCTCTGCTGGGTCCCAGGACATGCAGGGATCGCTGGGAACGAGTTGAGAGACGAGAGGGCCTGTGCTGCTGCACTCAGGAACACTGTGGACATTACAACGGTACCCTACACAGACCTCAAGCCACACATAAGACAACACTTGCGCAGAACATGGCAAACACACTGGAATGAACAGACAGACAACAAACTACATGTAATAAAGCCACACTTGGGACGGTACACATCTGACTCACACAACAGACACACGGAAGTCGCCTTGGGTAGGCTGCGGATAGGGCACACCCATGCGACGCACTCGTATCTGCTGACGGGATCTCCTAGACCCCAGTGCGGCCGGTGCGGAGAGGCCCTATCCGTAGTGCACATACTAATCACATGCAAGGCACTTCACACAACACGACACAAACACTTCAGAGAACTCTACAGACAACATATTCCCCTACATCCATCTTTTTTCCTAGGTGACGATGCCATTGTTTCCGTCAAACGTGTGTTTGAGTATCTGTCAGAAGACAAGTTTTTAAACCTCATTTCCTATCACGCATCATGAAATCTGGCCCTTTACACCAGCCATCCTCACTGTCTTTTATTGATTTTACTTTTGTTCTTGCTTATTGATTTCAGTGTCTAAGTTCTCACCTCTCATATTTAACCACTGTTTTGGCGCTCTTTGCCCTAGTTGGCCTTGCGCCATTAACATCCAACCATCATCATCATCATTATTCCTAAACAAATTCCAGTGTTCGTTCATGCCAAGAGAGAAACTATGCAGCTGGTATTAAGGAATCAATACATCTACGGCACGGGAGAGCGAGCTGTAGTTACCTCGTTCATAAGAAACACTTTTCGTGGCTCGGTAGACCGGTGGGTGTTGACAGTGCATGTTATGTTAAGGATAACAACGTCATAATCCCTGATACAGGGAATTGTGAGCACACGCGATGCAAGGTCGGGGTCATTTGTAAACAATAAATCTAGCAAAGTTGCGCCGCTAGCACCAATTTAAGGGGGCGTTCTTTGGATAAGGAATGCGAATTGATCATTTCGTGAAAGGCTCAGTACGAGAGAGATGTACTGCACAGTATCGGCCTGGTGCACTCTAAACCTACATCGGGCAAATAAAAATCTCCACCCATTATTACGTAATTGTCTTACAAACCTAATAACGTGTTACTCAGCTGGAACATAGGTCTAGGAGTCTGTAACCACGCTGGTCTGTAAAAGAGCTCATGGCAAGCGAAGCGCTATTTTTCAGCAGTATCTTGCACCAGACAATTTAGAAAGATTCTGTCTCAATATACACAGGTAAGCGTGCTATGCTATCACAAACAAAGATGAACACACCACCACCTCGGAATTGCGATCCTTCCCGTAAAGAGAATAATTAGAAGAAAGCAATTAGCTGTATTTATGGTGCGGTCTAGCAAGGATTCCGTTTCACTAAGTAAATGCGGCTTGTAGTTGTGAACTGAATTCTGCTGTTTTATTCTTGAGGATACGGCAGTTAACGACAATGCATGAAAAGTTATGTTGCTGACGACCCCATGCCCGCGAAATAAGTTTGCATGCCGCGGCAACGAACTACACGGGATCACAAAATCTGTCACGCTGTTGTAAAAAAAGTTTCTTTGTCCATCGTCAGTTTCTTGTAAGATGTGACTGCATCTCATTCACTCGCCTTGTCCATGCATGCATACATCCCTCCATCCATCCGGCGTCGTCGTCGTTGTCCGCGGCAGCTGCGCATGCGCTCTCCGCCGCTCTTACCACAGCGTTATCTGCGGGTTATGGCTCGCTCCTTGCAATGCCAGCTGGGCGTCGGCGCGCGCTAGCGCTCGGTTAACGCATGCGCATGCGCTGCTCTCTCGCATTCCCCTCACCGTTATGAGGCTGTATACAACGCGGTACTGCGCCGCTCCGCTCCGTCATTCCAGCGCCGGTGCTCCGATGTCCAACGCTGCTTTGAATGGAGACTAACAAGCCTGCTATCGCAATGGTCGGCGCAACCGCAACAAGCACCGGCCAGCCCGATAACATAACTGCTAGCTACACCGACGATGAGGTTTCAAAGCGACGTGCACGGGATGCGGGAACCTCGTAGTAGACGGAAATGCATCGTACGCGTTCATGGCACGTTTCACGCGATGGGAGGATCAACCCAACCGAAACGCTTAGGGAAACCCACTATGCGTAGCATCTACAAAGGGTTCCCTAGAGGTGAGTGGGCCGTAATTTTTATAGCCTTTTCGTCGCCATATTTGTTCATCCCATCAACGTCCTCGGGCAAAGTGAAGCACCTTCTGCCTTTCCAGTCTAACTTTAGTCGAAAAGGCTTCGCTTATTGCAAAGTCGTTCATTTTAGTTTGGCATCCGCTGTGAGCACTTTTTGTGTAACTTTGAATGAAGAAGCTTTACAATTATGGACCTCTGTTTTGTTAGGTACAAGGCGTCCTAATTGGTGAGCCCTTCCTATACCACCGGTATCCACAGAAACACTTAGTCGTTCTGAGCAAAACAAAATAACACTGGTCTTTATTTCAGCCCAAGGTTCCTTTGCGTCATCCTTAAGGCCATAAACATTGTTATGCCATCTCAGCCTGTTTTTCTGGTCCTCATGGCAGTTGTCCAACCTTGGGCACGCAAAGAGAGAGACTATAAGTCTGATTACCAAATGGTGCTACGTCACTCTTCGCTAGTAATACTGACAACAAATCATTTTCAACTGCCTTGACCTTCTCAGCTAGCTTTGGATAACTTGTTTTAGAGAACCTCTTTCGCCTGTGGAATGGAAGGAAATCTGTCAGGTATTTCGGATTGCTTTATTTGAACTGATCGTATTAACATGGCCACTTTGAACATTTGGCATAGTTGTACCTCTGTCAAAGGTTCTGGATTTTGTTCTATGTCACCAGACAGCAGCAATTGTTCTAAAATAGTATGGTCACAAGATAGACAATTTGCGACAATTCAAAGACACTCCAAATTGCAACAATTAGCCGAGAATGGTGATTTGGCACTAGCTTTTAAAAGGCCTGCCGTTTGCAGGAAGGAATAACCAACCGTATTGAAAACTAGCCGTGAACGACTGGCATCCGTGTAGGCGCCATGTCACAAAACGAGCCGTGGTAGCAGAAGCACGGGTATTTCTATGCCCTCTCGCCATGTTCCGGGTGGCCAGCCGTTGTGGCGATAGTCGAAGGGTCTCGGCTGCACCGTCCCTGGTTGCCTTGTTTAGAAGTGGCCAATTCCTTGATAAGCTGAACCGAAATCATCCAGGGCTCTTTTCGTCGAAATGGGGGCACGTTGTCGGTCCTGGTTCACCAACATCGCCACCCCAAGTGCAACTTGAACAAAATGTAGCAGTGAGCGACTCGCATACATGTCGACGCCAGCTCTTTTTGTTTTTACAGGGTAAATTATTTAATGCTGCTCGACCCCGGTTTTTTGCACAAGAAACACATGGATAGCAAAAAAAAAAGTTTGAGTCTTTTACTTAGGACATTTACACGTGGAAAGCCTATTCAGCGAATGGCACTTTATGAACTGCAGGCGATATATGTAGGTCATAACACCACAAATATTTTAACATGGTGTTTTGATTACACAAATGTTTTAAAGAACCTCTTCTATTGTAAGTTCGAGAAACATAATTTAGGTGTCCCACATTGATGCCTAAAAGATTTACTTCGGTGTTTAACATTTTAATTTCCAAAATGCAGTCATTTTGAAATTATTTTTTATATTCTTGTCTTTTTGTACATCTAGATTAAGATTGGGGTATGTATGCGACATTCATCCTTAGCCGTACTAATTTTCGCCAACATTTGTCAAATTTTCAAAAAACATTTGTTGACGTTATTTAAATTTATATATAAAGTTTATGTGTCAGAAATGCTGAAACGTTTCACAACTATAAGGTTGTGCAGCAGCTTGACATTAACCTAGTGTTGAAAACATGTAGCGTTGAAAAAATGTACAGATGTTAGTGTACGCAAATTTTGAAATAGCTGCAAAAGCTTAAGTATCATCATCATGAACAACATCATCATCATCATCCACTCAGTTTAGTGCAGGACGAAGTCACCTCTCATTTAACACCAGCTCCTACGCTGATCGAGTCCACAGTGTACCACACCCAGCAAACCACTGACATCTCCTAGACGTCCCACAAAAGTCTAAATGTCTATGTGCCAGCAAAATATCTAGTGGACATCCCAGGTACGTACAAGTTTTGATCAAAAATTTGGGATGTTAGGAATACGTTGCTGGTGCTTCAATTTTGGATATTATTTAGATATATTTTACCAACGTACCTAAGATGTTTCTCGTACAGCACGAACGTACCGATCAATAACCTGTTTTAGACGTCTAATTAATTGTGACAACGCATACATTTTTAATACTAACTGCATGTCGCGGACCTGTCCTAACATTAAATACGCGAGTTCACTTAGCCATGAGCACAACCTCTGCATGGAAGCATATCAGTGTGCAGGCAGTTTCGAATCAAACTCAAATCCTCTTCAATTTCTGGAAACGTTTTGAGGACTACAAAAGCATGTAAGCGTAATGTAATACCTGGCTGCTGCACCAGCATAATTAAGCACAAGATACTTGCCTTATTCCAAAAGTGTAGATGGCACAAACCTATATCTTCGCAAATATAAAAATGAGTAAAAATGAACCAAAGTTGCATGGAAAATATCAGAGGGCATTACTTAGTCCACAAATATGGTTTTTATTTCATAAACCCTATGCCACATCTCAACAAGGTAACGGAGCGCATGGTCTCAATGAAAAAACCATCCAATGCAAACTCACGTTGTCGCCTAATAAAGCAGTGATGAAAAATACTTAGATCAAGTATATTACAATTATTTCATGCATTAACTGTGTGCACTATAGGCTACAACACCACTTTGTATTGCATCTACACCGCAACTGTAGACAAAAAAACAATTTTGGTTAATTGTGAGAGGGAACAAAGCGAAACTGCTTATAATTTTATGTTCCATTAAAATGCTTATTACAAGAGTCCGAAATCAACAATATTCAACAGTGGGAGCTGTGCTGTGCTTCTACATATTGGTGCATTGGCATGTCACAGTGCCAGGAAATCACCGCAGACTCAAGTTGTTGGCTTACATTAACTGCACTTTGTGAATTAGGCGTTTACTATATGGTGATCAGGTTAGAGTTGTTAATAGGACTCAAATCAAGCTAATTTCTATGAGAATTAAAGCATTTTCATGCTGAGATAATGCATTTTACATTATGGGCTTAAAGGGTCAAACAAAGTTGGTAACTGCTCCTTCGACCTGCGGTAACGTCACCCACAACAGCAGGAGTGCTACCAAAAAAAATCACATGAGCACTGATGTATTTGTAAATCTCTCGTTTATTTCACTCTCAATTTCTTGGAGTGCCTAAGTGTAATATTGATGGGGCATTCAGTTGGTCACTTCTGAGAGCTCCGGAAAGTTGAAGGCCATTCCCATTATGAAAGTTTGGTGCATATCCCTCAGATTGTGAGCACTTTACGCAGAGTACACATGACCAATGAGTTTGAAGTGAGAGCAGACCAAGATATATTGCTGCAGTGTGCTGAAATAAGCTGAGCTATTACAGCGGGCGCGCTGACTGTGCCACACCACCATAGTTGCCTACTGCTTTAAGATTGGCCCGGCATACATGGTTGGGTGCAATGACCCCCCACTTGGATTGCGGGAACTTGCACGTTGACTGCTTCTGAACCTAAGAACTGGAGCAACTAACCAAATGCCCGTAAGAGGTTTTAGGTTTGTGATGAGTCTTCTGCAGACTTAAGGGCGTTTTTCTTTCTTGGTACTCGCCGAGTTCCACCTTTTTCCCTGAAAATGACGAGAAAAACAAGCATGATTTTTATGGAAGCACACTCTCAGGTTCCTTTTGATGCATGTTTTTTTCACCGTGTTCATATGACTTGGCTTCTCGAAGACTTTAAATTAAGGTTTGGCTTCTCCAAGAATCTTAATTAAGGTCTGATATGTCTTGGCAACATCACATTCAATCATTGACCAAATCTCTGTCATCAACTGTGGGTGCTTTACCACGGTGTTGTCATTTTATGCCTGAGAAAGCAAAGCTAGAGATTTATCGCACATTATTTGTGCTACACTTGAAATATTGCAAGTCTGGTCTGGGTACAAGTACACTAGAAAATATGCATACAATTTATCGCCCACAGAAAAGAGCAGATCGTTGCATCGCAAACCTACTGAACTTGCACACAACACAAGGATTCTTTCTTAAATATAGAATTAAAGTAATTAATAGTGCGACAAACTTGTGCGATTTTTGACTGTGTCATTCTTGGTTATTTAATCACAAACTACAGCATTTTATCACAACATTTTCGCAACTAACAGTACAACACACTGACTCTCACACCCGCAGCTCTGACAAGTGGCTTATTCCTCACCACCGGGCTAACTACAATTTTTAATTACTAGCATACCGTTTGCCTTCTCCACTCAACATGGTGGAAGACGGGAAAAGAAACATCAATGCACTCTCTCCGCGTCAAGTGCACGAATACTTTTTAAACCATTGACAGAAATGTTCCTGAATGCTCAGTGTGGTTTATGTTTGTTTTGATGCGTGAGTTTGCCAAAATGTCGTTTTCTTGTTTGTCAAAAAGAGTTGGTATATAAACTTCGAATATCACTATTACAAGGTCATATACTGTTGTATGAAGAAGTCTTTTAAAGAAACAATGGTGTGCCTATTTCTGTTACATACGCTTTAGAATCTCCAGTCTGTATTTTAGGAATTTACCCCTTTGCTGTGTATTTGTGAAGCCCTGCTGCTTTGTACGGGCACCCAGGTCCCCTCAAGTGGTTACTGAGCCGCTTTTTGTCTGGGTGGCCCCCAACACACCCGCTGGAAATTTATTTCTGATTCTGAAAGATGTGAACAGTATATGCGACATTTAAAACTTTTGTGGAAAAAATTAGGTGCATGGGACTCAAATGAGCCTTCGTTGATATGCAATTCTTTTGAAGCAAGAACCATTTTGAGACACAAGTGGAGCCTTATTTCCCATGAAATAAATGATGACAACGCAATTTTTTATACCTTTTTGGCCTTTCTGTTTCTTGTGTACCTGTTTTATGCAATTTGACACATCATTTATGTATCTTTATCTTTTAACACAGTTAAGTAAATAACATTTCCTCCAGTGGACAGAAGCCAAAATCTATCTTTTTGTGCTACCATTCAGTAACATGCAGCCTTTGGCGATTGCACGGGCAATGAAAACTTTTCAGTGTAGTCTATGCAGGCAATACCAGTCACTAAATTTGTCCAAATACTCACAGCGCAGCACCCAAACTCCTCATCAACTTTCCCACTTGAAAAAATATACAATAGCAAGGTTCCATGCAGAAAAAACCGTTTATCTCAAGAGAGTTACACAGGTACCACTCAACAACCACAGTCTGCTTATAATGCCCTAAGTGCTCTGACTGGCAGTGAGGAGCCTGTTTTGTGACTGCCAGGAACTGACTGAAGTTTGAGAGCAGTCTGCCGTTTTTAAAGATGCTCCCACTAGGTAATGATGACCAGCCTGCTCCCAAAGATTGCATCGCTGCCTCTATGACAGACATTAGAGAAAATGTATTGTCGCGACTGCGAAGGAATGAGGAGGGACACATCGAAACGCTACAGCACCATAAACCCAAACTGGGGTCCCCGTTTATTCTTCGGTTGTCGCCTGACATGCAGTAAAAGCGGGCGACCAGCACTCATCAGTGGCGGCTCAGCCTGACAGCATCACCACAGTATTGTCTGTGGATTACGTCAGTGTGGATGCGAGTGCAGTGGAGAGTGGTGCACTAACGATTAAGGCCATCATTCCTCAAGTCAGAAGTGCGAAGCAAGTCACTCTCAGTGATGACAAGGAAGTGCAGAATGAAGTTCCAGTGCGGCTGCCCGCTCGGAAGTACGGACCGAATTGAATATTGCTTGTTTCTTTATAACCTTTTAACGAGGTGAAGAGAATGTCTTCTAACGCTCCTGCTTTTTAAAGCAAAAGGACCTACAGGAGCAACAATCAGAGAATAGTGCATCAGCTGTCACTGCACAGTCAACCATTTACTGCTAGCTTGTTCCAGAACAACAGCTGTCATAAGATGGCATTTTGACATCCAGATATATGAAGTTCTACATTTTACTTCACGATCAGGAAAGAAAACATATAGCTTGTATGGAGACCAGACAGAAGATGAAAGCAAATACAACGTGGGAAAGGCACTTTCGAGTTCATTCTGCAACTGCCATGCTCACCTGAAATCAATGTACCAAATGTGTGTACTACAGCCTGTGCATTTGGTGTAACGACAGCTGTTAATGCACCCAGTTGACACTATTCACCAAAATACATGGCAGCATCACAGCTCCTCAAAAGGTAATTTTTCAGGTAGCAAAGTAAAATAGAGGCACAGCAATCTGCGAGGGCCACAATTTTATATTGGCAGAGAAGGGTTCACTGTTTATATATCACTGCACTGTTAACAGTTTCCTGACATGATTATTTTGCCCATTCATTTGAAACACAAAAATCGACAAATCACCGAACACCAACTGCACCCACAGGAGGCATATAACTACAGAGTCAACCTTGCAACACTTTTTAAAACCGCACACCAGTCAGCACTCATTTTCTTAGTGGCCGTTGTCACTGTAAGTGCACTGATTTAAAATGAGGACCACACAGCACACGCTGAGTGTGCGGCAACAGTGCACGCCGCAGTAAAAATTATGCACATTGGCCGCTGTAACTGCTAACATGCAATTGGGCCGCCAAAGTGGCGGAGCATGATTACGAGGCTCTAGGCAGAGCCCTACTATTATAATAACGCCATGCTAGTTGTGATAAACATGTGGCTACATTCTACATGAATTAAAACGATACTGGTATTACTGCAGACGGAAACCTTCCTTGTCACTAGATCTTCGTGGCAGAAAATGCTGCTTGCTAAGTCAGTTTGTTTTCAACAGCTGTAACTGAAGCTAAGCAGTTGTAGTACCTGGTAAGGGCCAGAGTAGAGGAAGCAAGACGAAAAAAAAAGGAAAACCCGCAGTGGTGGCCTTTCGTTCTGTCGCCTACTCAATCAGCAACACAAACGTTTTATTTTTGGTAGTGCCTAGCGCATTCCTCCCAGAGAGAACGCTAAACACTGCCACCAGAAAATGCAGCACGGGCGGAACCTATACACCAAGTCCCAGAACTGCAGATGACGTCTAATCAGCTGGTCTCCCTCGTGCCTGGACGGCCCTTTACACACTTCACGTCGATTTCGTCTTTAATTTTTGATGTATATTTCCTCACAGTTGTGCGAGTGAAGCAATACACGCCGCAAAATGTTGCCTGTAAACGACACCCAAATAAACTTACCCACCTGGAAAATGATGACCGCCCATTGCAGCGACTCGGTGGCAGATTGCTGGACTACTTCAGAGGACTTTTTCAAGCGCACACGTCTGCTACAACTTGGCCGGACCACTGGTAAAGCATCACACCGCCAGCACGCACCACAAAATCCGCGTTTTGAACACCACATAGCAGCGTCTTCGGGCGTCATTTTTGTGCATTTTGACGTCAACTTCGGCAAACATGAACTATTGGGCGTCCCCAGTAACGAGGCGCACGCACGCAAATATAATAAGGATTAGCTGCAGTAGTTGGCAGCAAATATTCACTGTTAATGAACTGTCACACTAGAGGCACTACCACAAAGAAAGAAATCCTAGTGCTATCGACGACCATTCTTCTAGAGTGAACTAGAATTCTAGTTCACTCTACATTCTTCCCATTCTTCCGCGTCCACCATGGAGGAAAGAAAAGTTTTTTAAGTGCGAATGCACCTCTTAAGCGACCCTGAATCACGCGTCCACCGCCGTCCGTCCGTCCGCAGCCTAGCAACGGAGCTAGCTAGCGTGCCTAGCAACGGCGCCGGATTTCCGACGCGTGAGGGCGCTCGCGTAGCGCCTCCTTTGCCCCCTCGCTAACTCTCCAGCTCGCAACACCCTCTCTCGGCGCGCCAGCCAGGCCACTACACTATATAAAAAAATAACAGCAACCGGCACCCGGTTTCGACCCGAGGACGTTGCGGCCGCAGCGTGACGCTCTACCGACTAAGCCACGGAAGCCACGCTGATTTCAGTGTTAGGAACACTCCTTATATCTTTAACGCATTCAAACTACGTCGTCAGCGGCGTTGCGTTGGCGACTCAGCGGCGTTATAGCGGCTTGATAACTGCGTGGTGTACACGTGATACTACAAACCCGATGGAAGAGATGGAAGAGAAGGCGGCGAGGCGGTGGGCTGCGGGTGTCGAGCGCAAGCGCCGCAAGCGGGCCGACAACCGTGCATTCGCACTTTCACATTCTCCCCGTCGGGGAAATGCGGGGGACTTTTTCTTCCTCCATGGCGTCCACGGCCAGCATGGCCGGCTACGCGGCTACGGCTTCTCAAAAAGAAGCCACCAGCTGCCATTGTAACAAAACTAATAAAATAAATGTATTGTTTTGATTTTGTCAAAATTTATTATTGCGGTTTATTTCAAGCAATTATACAGTTGAAATAACTATAGTTATGTATTAAGAACTTAATTTTTAGTTCCAGCTGGTACTTGCCCTCGTTGCTATGCAACTCTGGTTGCTATGCAGCTTAGTGTTATGACACGTTTAAAACAATATGGCAAATTGTGTCCAGAAAGGCAAAAATTTATCATTTAACAATTTGTCGAAACAAAAACGCGTAATATAAAGCTAACAACAGTTCTACACTTTGCTGTAACCAGTTGGCAACATTGGCTTGCTTTTTTTTTGTTCGTTGTTGTATCGTTATTCCAAGATTTCGAAACTATACTAAAATCCTCCCTGTTCTGTGACTATACCAACGGTACAGTCACATCAGTCATATTATCTTTATAGCCCAGTCCGGTGGGCCGTGAGGGCTGGGGAAGTTCGGAGAAGGAAACGTACGGCGTTCATTCTGTTCCCGTGCTCTGTGGGATGGACGCCGCCGCCCGTGAGCCCTGGAAAGGACTGCCGTTCAAGAAAGTACGTGCGTAGTAGTATATGTTGTGTCGTTGTGTGGTATTAGTTCTTTGTTGATCTGTGTCTGGCTTAGGCGAGGTGATAAGAAACGAGTGTGCACATTTCTTGGTATTTTGAAGTCCACAGCAGTGCCTT
The DNA here is from genome assembly GCF_048455015.1 of Haemaphysalis longicornis. NCBI lineage: Eukaryota > Metazoa > Arthropoda > Arachnida > Ixodida > Ixodidae > Haemaphysalis > Haemaphysalis longicornis. The sequence goes on along the minus strand of NW_027526385.1, from coordinate 210,804,066 downwards.
TTTGTCAGTGTCAGTTGTTCTCAGGGTGCATTTTTCTGTGTAATTGATTTTCGTTCTCTGAAGGCGGCATCCCGTCATATGACAGCAATTATGTGCTCACGTTCGACTTAGCATCGTAGACGTCACAAGTTTTCAGCTCGAAAGACCAGTACGCGAAAACTTTCGCGCTCTGACATAAACGCACTTTTTAATTAATTCGTTGTCAGGCGTAGAGCGATCGGAGGAGCACGCATGCTGCCCTACTGGTGTCCTTAACCGCCTTGTATTTTTGTTTAAATGTAGCCTTTCTACATCTGCGTGTTTTACGTCATTGCATGGCGTTTTGAAGACTAGTGTGTGCGTGGCATGGATTAGAAGTGGGCAGTTGCCTGTGCTCGTTTCTGAAATGCCCATCAGTGTTCTCATTCTGTAATTTCTACAATTTTTTTAGCCATTTAGCTGGAATGTCAGTGGTGCCGCGCACGTTTGCGGTAGATTTCAAAACATGCCGAAGGTTACTTCGAACCCGCATGTTCGCAAAAAGGCACTCCGCGAAGTTCACGACCATATTCATAATCATGCAATTGCCCCTGTGGTCCCCTGGTATTTCTTAGGGGGCCATTAAAACAGTTTTTTACTAGTTATGTGCCAGAGATCATTGCCACCAAAGTCCTAGCCTGTGCAGTACAGTGTCTGGATCCTTTGTGCAGACTGCAGTACTGGGGGACACCTTTCTGTGCCAATGGAAAGGAGCTGCTACAGGGGAGAGCAAACTTCTTTGTGTTACTGCGCCAATGTATTGACTGATAAATTGGTTGTGAGTTCAGTTCTGGCGTGACAGATATGCATTTGCTACAGATCATTTCCTTGTATGAGATCCGTAGTTGAATGCACTGAACCACGCTCACTGATGCAGGCATATTGGCATCTCCTTCCCTACACCCCAGTTGTTTCTCAATACAAGCCAATGCTTTTACTGGAGAACTCGGAGCAACGTAATCATTTACTGTACGGATGGTAGCGTCCAGTTCTGTACCATCCATGAATTAACTTGAATTATATGTAGTTTCGAAGGCATTCTCTGATATGTTAACTCTTCTGGGGCTGAAACTGGGCAGTACCACAGACATGCAACGTGCTTGAATAGTACAGGCATGGTATAACGAAAGAGCAGCACGCACCCACTATGGCACGAAGTAAAATCTCATTTGGATTGTGTTGAGTGCGTTGAAGGTCAAACTGTCATACCGCTGCACTCTTGTCATTACACAACTTCAAGTGGTCTTCCAGTTGCCAAACGAAGCCGTTTTACCATTTCAATTCCTTCGTCTTGAGACATGCGACCGTAGGCTCACTTACGCCAGCTTACGCCAGGCTCATTCGGCTAACCGAATGAAATGCGGAAATGATGGAGAGTCCCAGTTGCGTCAGTGTCACTTGGGCCCACTCTTTGCAGGCCACTTGCTTCGTTTGTTTTGAGAGCTTTTTGTTCTCAAGTAAATTCAGTGGGGTGAAGAAAGTTTCGAGCTGCTGTATGGGAAGAAAGCTGCTGTCAAAAAGAACACCGCGTTTTTTTTTCTCTTGACCAGAACCTATGCGATGCCAGTGGCAAACACGGCAAACAAGAAGCCCAAAAATCTACATTTAATGCTCTGTTTTACGTACTCTGACTATCACTTTATTGGCAATATCTATTGAAGGCTAAAAAATAAGTACTGTTTTTAAATTGCTTAGATTATGCCCACCAAAATATTTTTGTTGCATTGCTTCCAGCTGCGCAGCAAAACAGTGTCGTTCGGCTCTGTAGTTTTTACTGCATTGCACAGAAATTTGTCCACAAGTTGAGGGTTATAACGCCCTGCTCCCCTCAGGCAGGAGCAGTTGAGCTAGTTCTGTGCAGCTTGCTTCGTTCCTGCCTCTGAAAAAGTGAATATTTTGCTTTCCTGCATTTAATGAGAATGTAGCTTTTAGTTTGAAATCGGTGTGCAGGGCACAAAAAAGGAAAGGAGAGAAACCGTAAACCTTGTAAAAAGCCATTAATACAATATTAAGAACCTAAATCAAGACCAGGACATGTAATGCTGTCAAATAAAGGTAGCATGATGGAACGATGCAGTGAGAGTGAAGGGTGATGGAAAAGGTATTATGTCAAGGTTAACTATGCATTAGGTTTAATGAGCAAGTTACGTGAATATTGTAACTTCAGTAATAAAGGTATTCATGTTAAAACAGTGCGCTTTTTCAGGCTCTACAGTTCATACTTTTATTTTACATTTTGTGAGCAGCATTGTCGTTACCGGGGGTATCATTTTTTCAGTACTTGTCTCTAGTCTCTCGCCTACGAGCCAGGTACACAGAGGGCAAGTTGATTGATTGTGGGGTTTCAGTGCACTGAAGCCATATGTGGGCTATGAGGTACGCTGTAGCAGGGGGAGGCTTGGGATTAATTTTACTCGCCGCGTTGGCTCAGTGGCTAAGGCGTTGCGCTGCTGAGCACGAGGGCGCGGGTTCGATTCCCGGTCGCGGCGGCCGCTTTTCTGATGGAGGCGAAAAGCAAAAACGCCCGTGTGTACGAGATTTCGGCGCACGTTAAAGATCCCCAGGTGGTCGAAATTAATCCGGAGCCTTCCACTCCAGCGCGCCTCATCGCCTGCGTTGCGTCGGCACGTTGAACCCCACAATCAATCAATCAATCAATTAATTTTGACCACCTAAGGATCTTTTATGTGTGCGGACATTTTGACACACAGCCGTTTTTTGCTTTTCGTCTCCATCTGAAAAGCGGCCACTCTGGCTGGGATAGGGCATAGGGCGTAATACAGCAGGAAACGCTTTCTGTACGTATTTAATTCCTCTGGTAGTGTCTAGATGTCCTCCTGAAAATTCCCTGCATAGTTCTCAGGTCACAGCTCTATAACCTGTACAGCTAAGTTTTTTTACAATAGTGCATAGACCACTTACAACGTATGTTGTGGGATTCAAAAAAATACACAAACTATGTGCAAATCGAAGCACTCGTGGAACCTACCTTTGAAGCATTTTATTTACCCTTACCTGAACCGAATGCCACTCAAAAACAAACATTGTGCTTATTTCAAAAGTTTGTCTTCACAGCAGGCTACGCAGGAAAGTAGGAGAGAATTGGTAGTTGTGTGGAAAAAGTCGCATGGTTTTTTCATGCACATTGGAGGCCACTGAAAACTGCATCATAGCAACAGCACTGCAGGCTGACCCAGCAAGGCACTACGTCTCTGAGCCACCCAGCCAGTACCCAGTGGTCAGCCGAAGGAGACAAAGCAGACGGCAGTGGCAAAAGAGATTGTGGAAAGAGTAGAATGTGCTTGCAAAACATTAGCAAAAAGGGGCGACCTGCAAGAGTAGCATAGCGGCTTCACCGAAACACGACGTCACGGCCTGTCCTAAGCTTTCCTTTCCTCCATGCAGCAGGCACTGCTGCATGAAGTTTCAAAATGCTGAACGGGGCTTAGCTTTTTATATATACAGTAAAAGCTCATTAATTCGACACCCGTTAATTCGGAAATTCGGATAATTCGAACGGCTCTATTGGTCCCTGCCAAAGCGCATGTTAGTCTATGGGACCAAACCTTCGTTAATTCGTCATAATTCGGCCCCGCACCGCTTAATTCGGACAAATGCTGGTCTCCTGACCGATGAAGAAATTATTAATAATGTCACAGGCCCCCAGGAAGACCACGATTCTGACGAAGAGTCATGCGAGGAGGTGCAGCCACGACCTCATCGCACCTCACGAGAAGTCTCGAAGGCGCTTTTGATATTGGAGGACATTTGCCTGAACAGTTCCGACAGTTTGCGTGCTGTTGGCCACTTCGAAGAGTTAAAAAAAATTGTAATGTCAGCCGGAATCTGCGCGAAAAAGCAGACGACTATTACAAAATACTTCAGCAAATAAAGGTATGCTTCTCCAACGTGATTTTAATGTTGTTTTTCCTGTTCATTCATTAATTCAGCATTCGGATAATTCGGGCATTTTTCCCGGTCCCGTGAGATGCGAATTAACGAGCTTTTACTGTATTCATTTATAGAAGTGTATCTGCAGTGTATTGATGTTTGGAAGTCCATACACCATAGCACCAAAAGCCTGGCTAGTGCCGTGGGTGCACCATGATCAGAACACAATCTTTTACTTTCTTCTTTTTCTTTCTTCCCCCCCCCCCCTCCCCCGAAGTGTAGGCTAAGGTTGGAGTTGCCTTGCGGCATAAAGTGAAATGTGTGAATGAAAGCATTGCCTCTTTTTTCTGTGGTGTAGTTTGAGGAGAGGAGCGTGTGTACTGTGTCAGATGACTGGTTCCTCTTTTTTTTCTTCTCACCAATCAAATGCCTTGCCAGCTGCTCCACTCACAATGGGTGCCTACAGAAAATGTATTATATTCCAGGCGAGCACCTCTTAATTAAACAACGTACAGATGCATTTATTGCTACAGCAGGTCATTTAGCAGTCACTAAAACCCCCGTGTTATATCTCTTTACACATTGAAAGTCACTGGTGTGCAGTGGAGCAAGCTCGAATGAACATTACCCTTGATTTTTGTATCACACCAATGTTAAAGGCTGTATTAACAACACAGATTTTCCTGTACCCATGCCTAGATTGAAGAACTCTCTAGCCAGGGTGGCTCAACAGCGGCAGTTTGTGCAAGGCGCCTGCTGAAGTTGCTGTTGGCGGACAGCTTAGCCATGGAGCTTTCATGGTTTGGCAAGAAGGGGAAACACTCCTTTTCCCAGCTGCGACTGGCACCTTGCATTGTGTGTAAGTTGATGTCTTCATGTTATTACAGACATCAAATTCTTTCACCAGACAATGTATAGTGCCCCAATTTCTATTGTTAGTCCAACGCGGCCTGTATTAACATTGCCTGACGCGTCGCGCGCTTTTCAATGGGAAGTGTAGGGACGCTTAGTTCAGGCACTGATCCGCTATGTGGCACGTGCCAGCGGACATCTCGCCTTACGTCACTGCTCGTGAGTCGCGAACGCTGCACCCACTTCTACGACGTGTGTCTGTCAGCTTGCCTGTTGGGCTTCCAGGGCCGTTTCGCTTACATCTTAGCCGCGACGGGGCGCTAGTTCTGTGGCGCACTGGGGATCTCGTTCAACGTGTCGCTCGCTTCATACTTGCTGCATTTTCCAAAAGATAAAGACGGAGGCGGACTGAAATAGTGTATGAACATACTGATATATTGTAGCTAACAGAAAAACGATATTTTCGGATGGGGCAGCCATTATTTTACTGATATTTTTCTTTCTGGAGTATTTAGAGAAGAAAAAATTGCGTGCACGTTTTTTCTTCAGGCGCTCACTTCTACAATAACTTCCAATAATATCACGTGCTTGTAAACTTCAGAAAATTATAGGAAACAAAAGGATAAGCAGCTGGGATCCCGCCACGCTGTCCGGATGCTTCTACAGTACAGTCCTCAACTTTAGAAGTGCGTACCGATGCGGAGTGCGAACAGCGGGGTCAAAACAATACCGAAATGCGGAGGGGATAGAGGTGGGATGCCCCACTCAGAAAATTTCAGGGCCTGTGATCCGAGTAGATAAGCGCGCACAGCCGGCATCAGCCTGCGGCAGCGCAAGGAATTTTGCTTCGTGACAAAGGAAGTTTCATCAGTGAGAGACCAAGACAGACAGGCATGGTGAAAAACAAGAAGGCGTAGGAGCGCCGCCTCGGGAACGCTAAACAAACTTTCCACTATTTTGCATAGTTTCCGAGAAGCGGCGCTGGCTGGCGGACACGAAAGCACGCTGGAAGGCTACGGAGCGGGGAAGGCTAGGAGAGAGCAACAGGAGAGTGGCTGTTTGGCCATTTTTCGCTGACGCGTTAGGCAATGTTTATACAGGCGGCGTTGGTCAGTCACATCCAGTGCAAATGTCAGCTGTGTTGACAACCGGCAGCTTATTACTTTTTTTTGCTAGAAGAAGTATTAAATTTGTCTGAGCCTTTGTAGCACAGAATTTTTACCCCCTTTCCGACTGTTATGGCCTGCAACCATTTTGGCAGTTCCGGGCACCACAAAAAAGAACGCAAACTGTTCAAGGACCCCTGTAATCACTAACTGATGGAGTCATGCAGTTCTCTTCGTCACCGAAGTCATTATTGCTTTATGTCAGCGCCATAGAACGCACGTGATGAGGAAACAGTAAGGCTTCTGAGAAAAGAGCGTTCAAGTGAAAACGCTCTAGAATCCAGATGGCCTGTTCTGGACATTGTGCTGCACGTTAGTGCAGAGTGAGAAAACTTTAACAAATTTCCCTTATTCCTCAAGAGGTGGTGCATCATGTATACAAAGAATATGGGCACATTGCAGTGAGGAAGCCCACGAAGTTTAACCTTAGACTCCGAAGCCGGGCAAGCCCGACAGGGGACCACTGTGGCCATGTTGAGTTGTCGTTTATCGGGCAGGGCCAGGCAATGAACCGCAAAGGGTTAACCTCTTGTTTACATAATGTTCTGTAGATAATATCCGATGTGGTCCTTATGAAACTGCCTTGGGATGTGATGATGTCAGTGAATTTTACTAGTTTGGGTTTTTGGCAAAGTTTTAAGGCATACAAATCACGATGGTTGATATTACCGCACAGTTTGCTTCCTTTATTCAGTGGGATACCCTGATTGAACTTTAAACAGGTCTGCATTGTGTTGAATGCAGTATTGTACTTTGAGTAAACATTGCATGAAAAGAATAGCTCAGTATGCAGCACTCGGCTTTATCAATGAGGAAAGGCGACATTGCCAAGCATCTCCAACTCGCAGCAGAAAATAGCAATGTTGCTTAGCTTGCAAAGCTCAGCAACAGACTACTGGCAGCAATGACAAGCTGATGCTGGTCGTTGCAGCTTATTACCACTTGCTAGATGGGAACTCTAAGTGAAAACGGTTAAAAAAAACACGCAAAAAAAGGGGACTATAATATGATCGCTCTATACAGGGGTGAGACAGCTGCGCATATTGCGGAGTTTTGATACAAAGTTGTTTTCCTGCGCCAGGCTGCTCCAAAAGCTGGAAAATCGAAAAAAGTGCGCCAAACTGCTCCAAAACAGTATGAGAGCCAAGGATTTGAACGCTCCCGCCAGTTTCAGTGGGCGAAAATGCTTTCTGACGGCATAATTTTTCAGCACCCCTAAGGTGATGGTGTTTGTAAAAGTTTAATTTATTGATCAATCAATAAAAAACGCATAAAATTGTCCCAGAAACAGATTTTTCGAAAGAGACAATGTCGTGCTGCACATGTTATATTCTGTACATTTTTAAAACTTTTCCATCGAAAACCATCGCAAAGTCCTATAAAAATACCAATGTTTACTGAGGCGACAAAACTCGTTCAAGCGGATGAAAAAACTGCAATTTTTGGAGCGCCATATCTCCGGAACGACATCACTGGGCGCCGCATTGGAAAACATGATCGGCGGGCGAAGCAGTTACTCGTGGTTCAGGCTAGTTCACTCTAGGTCAGGCAGAGTGCTATTTGAAGATTTCTACCGTGGTTTCGGTTATTGGGGTGGGTACATTTAGTTGTTTGATCTGTTACGGGAAGTTGCGCCGCTCGGAAGACTGAGTTCATCAAAAACAACGCGGTGCCCGCGAATTTGCCATGTTTCGGCCTTGAGTGTGAGGCGCGGTGCGTGCCTGAAGTGAAATTTCGGACTTATTGCGGTGTTATGAAACGCTGTTATTGCTGCCTTTGACAGCAAGCTTGCGAGCGGCGGGAATGGGACGATCGACACTGCAGAAGGGGCGGCACAGGCTACATCGCTGCAAAATGCTCAACCAGTGTCCGGTAGCGGGACGGGCTGTTATTGCACACTAGTAATAACGGTTCATCTATCTGAAGTGAAATTTAAGGACAAAAGAGAGGTGGCTAAACATACCAACGTTACTCAAATTGCGATCGTAGTGAACGTGCACCTTGGGGATTGAAAACGGGAAAGCTGGTGGTGTGCGACGACTGTCACCTCGCTTTGCGCGACTTTTGACGTGGCTCTACACATGTGCTTAAAGCCGAGTCTGGGATTACAAAAATAATAATTTAGGCATTCGCATGATATTAAAAAATGCCTTACGATTACTGAGTTTTTAAATTCGGTATTTTTAACGGCACTCCACGCTTTCTATGCGTAGAGCCTAAGAGTTTAAAAATGATTCATAAAAAGAAAGTGCAGTTTGTACCTTGGGATACTCTGGTAGAACATACTTTATTGAAAGGCTATTTCAGTGTTATTTACGTTCAAAACCGATAAAAAAGTGCACCCCCCCCCCTCGATTTGCCAGAAATTTGATTTTTTAGGCACATAAGCTGACATAATAAATGTCGTTCACTGCTCCGAATCAAGGTTCTTCTGCTCCAAAATCGAGATTTCGCTGCTCCAAAAACTGCTCCCAATCGGATTCAGCTGTCTCACCCCTGCTCTATAGGTTGGCAAGCATGATTAGTGAAAGTAGCCATGAAATGTATTCCCCAGTGGTAACCCTACAGCTCAGTGGTTCTCAGCCATGGATGTGTCGGGGACCCCTTGTGGACTGGTGGAAGTGATGGGGGACCCCTTGCAGCAGAGGGGAGGGAGGGGGGGCGGGTACGTACGTAAATTAACACAACTGGAGCGTGAAACAGGTGCCTTTTATTGGTACCAAAAACATCAAACAAACGTGCCACATCACTTCGTTTTGGACAGTTCATCAATACGTGGCACAGTCGCGCTTAAACAGAGTTGCATATCTGCAGCCACATTCCAACTGTTTCGGTAGAAATGGCTTCGCGGATCGTAGAAATGGCTTCGCGGACCCCCTAGGGTCCGCGGACCCCCATTTGAGAACCACTGCTACAGCTCATCAGACAGCCCATCTAGGGAGACCTTGGCTGCTAACAATTAAAGGAATCATGAAGACAGAATACAAGTTTTGTTCTTTTGTTCTTTGGGCCGATAACAATAATGCCAATTTTATCACAGGCCTGAAGCAAATAATCTGCATACTAAGGAAAAGCATGTGACGCAGTGCTGACATTTGAGCCACTTCCTGGAGATGTCTCCAAGAAAAATGACTGGGCAATTACCTTATGTATGCAATTATAAGAAGAGGGTGCTGTTTGGAGGGTCAAAAAAGAAAAAAAGTATATTTCTGCCGATATGAAACGAAGGAAGGAAGACAATTAAATTCCTTACCTTTCAGCAAAGCAGACACCAAGTTTTCACAAATTATCTGCGCATGAAGATATTTATTCAGCGGGAGACGACATGCACGCTCAGAAACTGCTGTGCTCAGAGGTGGTATCCGAGTTCTCCAACTTATGCACTTGAAGAGGGCAGCGTTCTTAGTGCCATCAAGAGCAATAGAAATGCAGTGTTTGCGGGAGGATGCTGCCACCATGGCTTCGGGGATCGCTGCCCAAGTGTCCACCACACACTGGGCAGCGATCCCCAGCATACACAGAGAATCCCACTTTAGAAACACTATAAAAATCTGGCAGGAGGGACTCCGAGAACTCCAACAAAAAATGCAAGATGGCGTCCTGAGTTGTTTGCAAGCATTGTGGCTTTTACTGGCTTGAAGCAGCTACTGCTGGCTTAGATCGATCACATGGTCGGATACATCTGCTGCTATGGCCTCTGCTGTATCACAAGCTTTTCAGCACACTTGCAGTTGCCAAAACTCTGTAATTACTATCTGCAGCCTGCATTTGTGTAAAGTGTTATTTTGAAATCTCTATGTTGCGTTTCTAACCGTGTTTTTAACTCTTTTGAAAGCTTTGAAATGGTCATAATGTGGAAACCAAAACTTTCACACCAACATCACCTATATATATATATATACTGAGCTTGGAATATAAGACGGGGTATGACTTTGAGACTACGGATTTTGAGAAAAACCCTCGCCTTATATTTGAATAAATACGGTCATTCCTTTAACTGTACTACTTCAATGCTAACAGGCAGTTAACATACTGATCACTATGTTGATAGTCGCAGCCCATAATACATTACTCCTGCCCAAATTACGTCAGTGCCTTGCAAAGCTTTTCAATATTTGTTGCATTATTTTGGTTAGAGAAAACGTCTTTTTTGGGCTGGAATGGAGTGGTGTGAGCTACCGAAGGCTACTTCTTTCAAAGTGAGCAAAGTTGTATTTTGTCTGCATGGCCTGTTTACATATTAATTTGTGCTCCTTATTTGCTGAACAGTTTGGCATTGCAATGTGGCATGATAAGTTGCATGCTGCAGCAGAAGCTGTTGCTGTAACAGCCATCAGTGGTAAAGCTGCCTAAAGAAGTTGAGGCTGGCCAAGCCTCACCTTATTTTTACCTTCTCACCTTCCTTCTTTGACACCGCTCCACTGATCTTCAGAATACCCAACGCAAATGGCTCAGTGGTTATAAGGTGCAGCGCTGCTAAGCACGAGGACGCGGGTTCGATTCCTGGCCGCCGCGGCGCCTTTTTCCGATGGAGGCAAAAAGCAAAAATGCCCGTGTGCACGAGATTTCGGCGTACGTTAAAGATCCCCAGGTGCTCAAAATTAGTCTGGAGCTCTACACTACGGCGGGCCTCATTGCCTGTGTTGCATCGGCACATTAAAGCCTGCAGTCAAATCAATCAATCAATCAATCTGATCTTGAGAATGGATTCAAGCAACTACTTAAATATCGTGAATTTCTGTAGTCATTTTTTTAGACGTTGGCTCAATTTTTTAGGTGGGTGTTATTGCCTTGGTAGACTTCTAGAATTTGGAGGTTCATCTAGTTTAAAGACTTTAGGCTTTAGAAGCACGCAATTTATTGCAACCTAGATGCAGTCATTGTGTGTACAGCAACTGACGTATTTTGCACTGAGCGCTACTGAATGCAAAAGAACTTTTCTAGAGGGGCCATGAAGACAAAATACAAGTTTTGTTCAACAGGAAAACTGGCATCAACAAGTTGGATAACAATCTATATCAAACTTCGAGGAAATTGCGATGTTAATAGGAACAGAAGAGCTGGTGGGAACTCCCCCGCCACTCTCCAGCGATTTTGTTGTGACGTCAGGGAATTGTGTTTGTGCAATGGGGGCCAGCCCAAGCCAGCACCAAGGCACATTACTGCGCATTGGACTGGGGCGGGTTTGAGCTAGTCAACTAAATGATAATGGGCAGTTAACAGACTGATATGTTCTTAATGTATCCCCCCCCGCTTTATGCTAATTTCGTGTAGCCCAAAATTTAAAAGTTCTTCAATATTTCTTGCATTTTGTCTTTTCAAAAAGGTGTATTGTGGCTGAAATACAACTGAGTGGGTCACTGGAGGCTAGTTCTTGTAAATAGAACGAATCTTAGGGTTCATGGCCCTTTTAAAAGTGTGGCGACACTGTAGCCATGTGGTCAATTTGTGGTTTTGATCTGAGAAATTTCCAGGGCTATGTTTCCACTATGATTGAAGATTTTGATGTTGCTGTGGCACTAATGAGCACTAATGTATCTTTTTGCACAGCTGCTGTGAAGTCTTCGCATGGTGCAACTGACTTTGAAGTTGAAGCAGCTATACGGGAATGGCTGCGTCATGCTCCTGCCAGGCACAGGCTTGCGTCAGAAAAGGTAACAATTTTAGCTCTACTAGCCAAGGGTTCTTTTGCGGCTTGTAGGACAATAAATTCCCAACGCAGCAAAGGGAAAGGGGGTGCGGAGGGTTTCACTCACGGAGCACACTGTAGATGAGGCGGCGAATTTACCCAGCATTCCCGCGCAGAGGTGGCTGGCATGGCTTTGTATGGTTTTGTCATCTGCTTAACTGACCGTTATTTTGGGCCTGTTTTGGTGCAGCTTTGCGTCCATTGCACAATTCCTTTGCACGGCTTGAATAACTTGTTCGACAGCACCTCCTGGGTAACCTTTACCCGACTGAATTAAGTGGTCGTACGGCAAAGATGCATCAAGGATTGGTTTGCAGGGTGAAAAACGAAATGTAGAGGCCACATACAGACATGTGGCGTTATAAAAACACCACCTTTTGCGCACTGCTTGCCACGAATGGGAGAATAGGACTGTGTATTCTCTATTGCTGAATACCAATTTGGTTGTGTTCTAAGAGGTAGTACGAAAGACAAAAGGAGCAACTGGTTCTGGTAAATAGAGGATATAAAAGTTTCCTCAGCTTTCTCGCTATTCTCAAACTTACTAAACTAACTGTTGTTTACATCGGTATAAATGGGAATCACTAAGCCCACATGCCGAATTGTTTCGGTGTGTGTGCTTGTTGTGTGCAGTGGTGTAGCCTCTAGCTAGCACTTCAGGATGGCTAGGTTCCGCTGTCTCACCCTTCGAAAGACGCTCCTATCCGTCTTCTTTCTCCCGACTCACGGCCAGGCTACAGCGGTGGCGTCCGCCGCTGTAGCCCGCCCTTGGCCGATGCTGCTGCTGAGTTCGGGATGCCACCTTCAAAAATTTCGAGTAATGGCTGGCAGAATCTCTGGTTTCACTCTTTGTAGAGCCACGTGTGTGAATTCAAGTGACGTGAGATGGGCAATTGTTTTTGGTGTCGTTTAAAGCTTTGCTTTACAACCACATTCACACCGAGGACTGGAGCCATTTTTTTCTCCCAGCACATTTCCACCATCGACCAGATTTAGGGAGAATCCCGAAGGTGGAGTAAGTTTCTGCAAAGGAAAGTTTGACATCCACGTCAATGCAGTGTACAGCTACAAGGGAAAGCTATACAGATTCCTCAGAAACATCGCAGTTGAAGAAAAATTCGTCCTGTTCCAGGATGTGAACTTGGAACCACCGCTTGACCGGAGCAGTTGCTCTACCAACTTAGCTAACCAGGAGGCTAGTTGTTTGTAGCATAGAGTTTCTCAATATCACCTAGAGCGGAAAGCGTCGCTGCGATCGCACTCCGCCATGGGAATTGTGAGTAGTGTGCGACTCGGATTGGCACCAAGTGGCTAGTACAAAGGGCTATGGATAAGGCTTCTCGGCTCTGAAGTGCTTGTTAGTTCTGTTTTGCGGTGTGCTTTTCCGTTTTTGGGATGCCAATTTCTGGCATTCAATGGCTATCACACATATGTCTAAATAACAGCGTAATTAGCACATAACGCATCCTCGCGTTAGCGGCGAGCTTCTTAAGATGAAGGGGTGACCACATGCTGTGACGGCGATAAGCGATGCCAAAAATGTAACTCAAAAGGTACAACAGCAGTGTGTACTGGGTGACAGCGACAAGCGAAAAAAAATTAATACACTGCCGCCAATGTCCTCTGTCGTCGTTGCTCGTCGCTACAGTTCACTGTATCACCGCTGCCGCTCGCTTGTGGGCTGCTTCTGGACGGCAAAAAGCGAACGAAGGTCCCAGCGGCCTGTTATATGCCGCTTAATACTGCTTGCCGACGCCGCCGCCAACACTACAGCCACTAAATAAGCTACTCTAGCCCACACTATCCGTTTTCTGCACACATTCAGTTATGATTTTCGCATCGCTCGTCGCCGCCGCTGCGTTTACTTACCCCTGGAAGCATGCGCTGCCTTGGCCAGGTTCAATGAGGCAACATACATGCCGCCTAATACTGTTTGTCACCGCCGCCGCCCACACTACAGCCACTAAATAAGCTACGCTAGCCCACACTATCCGTTTTCTGCACACATTCAGTTACGATTTTCGCATCGCTCGTCGCCGCCGCTGCGTTTACTTACCCCTGGAAGCATGCGCTGCCTTGGCCAGGTTCAATGAGGCAACATACATAGTTACTCGACAAGCCAGTATTTATTTGCCATTTAAAGCGTTCATTCAATTTCGTAATGCTTTGCGCGCGTGCTTGAAGACTCACTTGTGGTAATAGGCTCCGCCTATGAGTTTGTTTATATCTGCTTGGACAAAACAAATTCGACGCGATTACATAATTCTTGCATCTCTATGTTGCATCTGCTTCACCTGCCAAAACACATAGCATACGATAATAATACTGTATTGAGAGGAAGCAAGAACCCAGTTTAAAACAATCTAAACAATTTTTTAGCTAAGTCTTTGATATTACAAAAATCATAGCAAACCTTGCCCAGTTTGAAGTATGTGATATTTAAAAATAAATCCGGGACGGCCCGCTGTATCTGGTGGCGTGAGCCGAAGGCAGCACTTCTGCTTTTTTTTTCTTCATAACCCCCAAACTTGTTTTGGAACATAAGCCCTCTAACACAGTGTCTTATACAAAATAAAATTTGTTAACAGCGGCACTTTTGGCAGCAATTTTTTAAACAAAAAATCAATTGGAGTAGCCCCAAAGTCTTTTCCGGCCATGCCACACCGAACTTCCGGCCGAACTACACACTATGGCGGCACTAGAGTGAACTAGAATAGGGGAGTGGCCTGAGCGGGCAGAGACAGCGTTGCTTTCGGCGTGCCGCGCGCCGTCGACCACCGCTAGGATGGCTAGGGGCGCGGGTGCGCGATCTCGCAGCTAGTCAGCCGTGCCCGCGCTGTCGCCGCGGCCTTCAGACTGGACGAAACGTGGAAGGCAGTGGGTGCACGTGCGTTCGGTGAAATCGGGTCCATTCTGACGTGTTTTTTCAAAACAGTGAGACAGTGTATTTCGTCAAGGACTGACATTTTGAGTGTGGTGTTGGCTAAGCAGCAGTGCGAACTTGGGTGCAGTGATCATTGTAAGGCTGTTGCGGCAGAGGTGAGCGCATTTTACCTCACGACCCGCATTCACTTCTACATCAAAAGCATCAACAGAAGCAATTCAAAAAGACGGCAATCTGCAAAGTATGCTAAACTATAGGCAAATGCTCTTACAACTGGACAAAAGTGCGAAATAAACTGTGCCCCCACACTAAAATGTAATCTGTTCTATCTCGTTCACGTAATGTATATTATTTATATTGCAACCGGGTTTAAAAAAAAGTGAAGCTGTGCCATTAGCTATACACAACATTGCTTAACATGCAACATGGCATAGTTGATAGATTTGTTAGGTAACATTACTTACTATTCTTCTTTGATAGTAATTATAACAAGAAAAAACCACAAAATAATTTGTCTTTTGCCATGATAGCCCCTCTGATCTCTGAAAAATGGTGGACTCCTTACCATATTGGTAAGCAGCAGTTAGTTCCGTTTTTGTGCTATGTGGTGGGTCTAAACTTCCTTTTAGGAGATGGGGGTGGGTGTCAACGTGCTTATTTGCACACATGCGCTGAATAATACATCAGAATTGACTGCGACACCTAGGCTAAAAAATTTGACACTCCTAAATGCTGCTATGCGAGCAATGATGTGGTTTTAGAACTGCAATGCTCTTCCCTGTGTAGGGACTGAACACCTGCCAGTTCGGGGAAACTAAGTAATTATCTTTCGTCAGGCGTGTTGCCTAACAGCGTGTTGCGGAGAACACAGGTGACAGTTCATTGACATTCAGGAGCGCCCGCGCCAGATATAAAGCTCGAGATAAATCAAAATCGCGGATAGCGGATCGAACTAAGGTGCCTGCAACCAGAATGGCTCACCACATCGAGGCCGCAGTTCTCGTGAACGACCTGGAGCAGCAGTAAGTAAAGCAAAAGTTGCGTTTGGCCGCTTAGAATCTTGCTTAGCTTCTGAATGTCTTTGAAAGCAAAAAGAGAACGCGAGAAGATTGCAGTGCATGGCCAGACGCGTAGTCTCACTGCGCCAGACCAGCTGCGAAAGGGCGCAGTCGCGTCACCTGGCAATGTCGACGCCAACCGGAGTGGCTCAGCGCTGCCGCTCGGGACACTCCCTTATTCTAGTACACTCTAGGCGGCACTCATGTAGCCGTGAGCGCCTTCGCCAAATCACGTTGACGATAGCGCCAGATTCCACTCTAGGTGAGTTAGTGAGAAACTGGTTTGTAGCGCGAGAACGAATTAATCAACAGCTTGAAGTGATATCACTTCGAGCTGTTGATCAATTCGTTCTCTGTCTACAAACGACTAGCCTCTTCGTTAGCTCAGTTGGTAGAGCAACTGCTCCATTCAAGCAGTGGTCCCAAGTTCACATCCTGGACCAGGATGAATTTTTCTTCAACTGCGAAGTTTCTGAGGAATCTGTATAGCTTTCCCTTGTACCCGTACGCTGCATTGAGGTGAATGTCAAACTTTCTTGCTGTGTGATCGTAGCTCTAGCTATCACGGGCACAACTAAAATTACATGTTTATAGTGTATCCCCGATTATGTGCCTTTTTGGTGCTACTAGGGCCACATTTAGTGAGGTAAAGACCTGAATCATTCAGTTTGTTGGGGATACATGCGCTTGCCTTGGATTTGGAGGGGCCCATGTCCAATGAATGCCTGCAGCCATTTGTAGCCAAATATTTTAAAATCAATTGCTTTACTTTCTTTTGTGGCATTCCTTGTGCCTGCTATCTCTTGGCCACGGTGACGCCAGATTTTCGGCCTTTTTTATTGCTTCTGTCACATTAAAAAAGAGGCAATGGCAACAGAGGTGCACTGGGAGCAATGACAGTGAGAACCGATGAAAGAAAGAAAAGGGAAAGAAAAAACGTGATGTGGCCTGAAGAAGAGCATGAAGGGCACTGATATCGTGGGGTGAGATGTCAAATGTTTATTTATTTATAAGATACTGCTGTCCGTAGACCAAGCAGGTTGGCAAGTACAAAGTGTGTTACATTCAAAACAAAGCATTGAATGAAGGATACAAATTTACAAACGGTAATAAACAAACCTGAGAAAAAAAAGAGAAAAAAAAACACAAGAACAAGAGAACATGTCTTAACAGAAAAAAGCGCGGTCTGTCCATGGCTAATTGGCTTAGCCCAGCAACCTTCCCCCCTGACAAAAGCATTCCGGTAATTTGTTGCATCCATGGTATTTTCTGCAGCTCTCTCACAAGCAAGTGTGTTGTGAAATACACATCCTTCAGATTTTTTTTTTGCTGAGGGATTGTGCGCAGTAGCATAGTACGTAGGTAAATGAAGTACCTTTGATTAGAAGTATTTAGAAACACCTAGGTATGTTCCAGCATATCTGAAGAAAGAGGTACTTAGAGCTATTATGGGATCTATTGAGATCCAGTACAATTACAAAAAACAAAAAAAAAACAGGCATATGCTTTCTTTTGAAGTGATTTTAAGACCTCATTATTAGGCCGTATTGGAAATTTCTGTGCTCATATACTTAAATTAGGTGGGGGCAGGAAACTTTGCCTCCACTGCGAGGTGACACCTGGTGTTCACTTAAAGATGGCACTACACTAACTTTGCAAAACTTTACTAGCTTTGTAAAGCTAGCTAATAAAGCTGTAGCTCAAGCTTTACAAAGGCCCCAGTGAAGCTCATATATAAACTATGTTTAGCTTTGTATCTCTACCCCCCGAGGATTCTTTCATGCCCATTTGTGTCAACAGAAAACTGCCACGAACAAATAAAAGAAGTTATTGGCACCACCAGGAAACGAACCTGGGATGAATAGAAAAATGTAGAGAGAGCCCGTTGTCTTACCGATTGAGCTTCGAACCCATGCGGAGATGAGGGTGACAGACGGGGCACCCACCAAGCACATCTGTGGCTTCCCCTGCCTTCTTGCTTAATGCCATGTGAGAGCATCATGCGACATCTCATGCCGCTGTACGCTGCCCATGGCACATGTACAGCTGTGTGCGGGCCTTATGCATACGCCAAGTGTGAGTAAAAATTGTAGGAAGCTCACGTGAGCTGTGATTAAGTGCATGTCACTTGTCTCTGGTTTCACTTGTAGAGCCACGTGTGTGAATTCAAGTGACGTCGCATGGGTAATCATGTGGGTGTCATTTGCAGCTTCGCTTTACCTTCAGAGGTTGGATTGGCACGCACTTTTTTTCTGGAAGGTTACAGTTGTCAGGAACTCCTTGTAAACATTTGATGGGGAGGGACCCTGGTGTACTAGGATTTTGGGGGTACACCTGATTGCTTCCCCTCACGGTAAGAGCTTTGCGTAGTGTGATTACACTTTCTGTGGGTTGGTAAGACGTCTGCTATGGTATCTCTGCAAGGGATAATTATTGCTAATGCTGCAAAGAAATGAGTGCTCTTAAATATGTTGCATTCATTTTAGAAAGGGGCCAGTTGTTTTACTTTCACACTTAAGACACAAGCTGCAGTGTGACAGCCCAAGCAAAGACTGCCCAAGCAAATAGCCCAAGCAAAGGCAGCCCAAGCAAAGACAGCCCAAGACAACCCACCTTTGCATACATTTGTTTTCATGGTGCCCTAAACAATTCACTTGAGTGGAATTATTTAGTCACGTAAATTTGTTCTCTTTTTGTAATCACCGTTCACTCATTTCTATATATCACCTTTTTCTACGCTTCCCCATCATAAACAAGGTAGAATTTTGTTGTATAAATTTGGAGTGCACTCGTAACCACCATTGAATCATTTGTGTTTCTCAGCTTTTTTTTGTTATAGTTCCCCAATCATTTCTCTGTTATTTAAGGTCACAGCTGTTCTTCTAACCATCATTCAATCACTCTGTGCTTCGGAGTTTTTTTTTGTTTTCTTGTTTTCAAACATTTCACTAGGTGTGAATTTTTAGTCGTGTACATTTCTCTGGTATCTACCATTCGATCATTTCTGTGTGCGCATTTTTTTCTTGCATTGTTTTTGCAGCATTCTACTTTGTGTGAAATATTGAAGTCGTGTAACTTTTTACTGTACTCCCAACCACGATTCAATCATTTGTGTGTTTATAAGCGTTTTTAAATTGTTTTATTGGTCTCCTACCATTTTACAAGGTGTAAATTATTTAAAGCGTAAATTTCTGCTGTTCCAATAGTAAACACCATTTAATCATTTCTGTGCTTCCAAGCATTTTTATTGTTTTATTGTTCCTCAATCATATTACTAGGTGTTATGTTCATGTCGTAACTGAGTTTCCACATTTTTTCTTTGTTCCCAAAGTACCTATATCGCTTTGTGTAAAGTATTGAAGTAGTGTAACTTTGTGCTGAATTCCTAACCACTGCTCAATAATTTCTTTGTTTCCAAAGTTTTTTTGTTGTCCTGCTAGTCCACTAGGTGTAAATTATTTAGTCACGTAAATTTATACTGCTCTTGTAACCACCGTACAATCATTTCTGTACATACAAGTTTTTTCTAGTGTTCATAACCATTTCCCTAGATGCGAGTTTATTTAAAGTCCCTTATATTATCTGGCACTCACAATTACCACTAAATCACTTTGTTTGCTACCTGCTATTGCTTTATCGCTTCTCATTTTTTTTCACTAGCTGTGAATTATTTAGAGTTACATTAATTTGTTTTGCTCTTGTCACCATGTACCATTCAATCATTTGTGTCGTTCCACATACTTTTTGCTTTGTTTTCTAACCATTTCACTTAGTGTGAGATATTTTAAGTTACATAACTGTCTTGTTTTTGTAACCTGGGTTGATGTTTGCTTTCTTTCCTATTTTTTGGCAATCTGTGTGTCACTTATTTAATGTCATGCAAATTTGTGTTATTCTTGTTATAAAATCTGTACCCTTTAAGCCAAGGCAGATATATATATATAGCATCAAAACTGGTTGTGTTGCAAAACCATATTGCATAATTTTGAAGTAAATATAAACTGTTTTACCTGAACTGTTTTGTTTTATGTGTACTTTGAAAGCTTTCTTTTGGCCGAGCTTTACAGCTAGCTTGGCAAGACCATCATTTTAATTAGTTTTTAATTGTTTCTCTGATAGTTTATATACAGAAGGCCAATGCAGCTGTGCTGTGTGGTCCGTACCTGGAATGCGATGACACTAGGTTCCCTTAGTGTCAGGGGCACTTGTGCTGATCAGGGCTGGTTTGCTGTTACTTGGTGCCACTTGTTTTCGATGCAACATTTCTTGTTTGGAGCTGTGATTTGTGTGCTTCTGCAAGGAGTTTATGTCAGCTTAGCTCTTCACATGACACTTCAAGTAGTATGCAACACTTCGAAAGTGTAATCACATTACTCTAGTAACCAGGCACCAAGTAACAATAAACAGTGCTGAATGAAGGTATGTATTTGAAGCACAAGTGCCCACGACACGTAGGCAACCTCGCAAAGAGGGCTGGCCAAGCTCCGAAATAATGTATAAAGAATGTAAATTTAATGCATACAGGTTCATCTCGACAATATCGTACTAACGTAGACTAGATGGGGATTTAACAAAGCAATGTCTGTGCCAAAGACAGCAAAACAATGTAGAGTAGACGTACGAATACGTCTTGCATATGTACCACTACAATATCCATAAGACGTACCACTAAGGTAACGTCCCGTAAACAGCGCATAAAAGTTCCGTGAGACGTCTATAGTACGTCATCCTTCGTGTGATTTGGACGGGTTTTTTGCAGTTGTAGGAACGTTGAGTATATGTAAGCCCGACCCGAACGGTACGTCTCCTGGACATCTGCAACGTCGATTGCTGACATCTCCAGGATATCTACAGAACGTAACGCGGTTTGCTGGACAGAGTTTTCTTATTTTAGCTTTTTTTGCACGATTGGCCTTCCCCTTCTATTACACCTATCTGTTGGTACCAACTCGGTTACCGTAACCGTGAAACGGTTGCCCGTCTGTATTACTACATAACCAGCCGATGTCTATTTATTTTCCTCAATTCTCCTATTATATTTCCTACCCAATTTGTTCTCTTGTCGGGGTAGCTCGTTTCCTGTCCCTGAGTGGTACTCCTGACATTATACGTTCCGTTTTCAGTTGAGCCGACCAAAGTTTGTTTTCCAGTAGTTTATTAAGGCGTCAAATTTAGCGTTTTATACACTAGCCAGCAGTAAGCACTGGTTGTAGATTTTTCTTTTTACTGATAGGTGCAGCTCACTTTTCATTGTTAAGAAGTGCATGCACAGCACTCCCCTACCCATACCAAGTCGCGAGATTACTGTCTCATGGTTGGAGTGCCAACTAAACATCAATCCGAGGTAGTTCTATTATTTTACGTCTTCTATCCCAGCAAACCACGTTACGTCGTGCAGATATCCCGGAGACGTCAGCAATAGACATTGCAGATGTCCAGGAGACGTACTGTTGGGGTCAAAGTTACATATACTCAACGTCCCCACAACTGCAAAAAACCCATCCAAATAACACGAAGGATCACGTACTGTAGACGTCTCATGGTACTTTTATACCCTGTTTGCGGGACGTTACCTTAGTGGCACGTCGTATGGATATTGTAGTGGTACGCATGCAAGACGTTTATAGACGTCTGTTATACATTCTTTTTCTGTCTTCGGCACAAGCATTAGTTTGTTATATTCATGACTAGTGTACGTTAGTATGATATTCTAGAGATGAACCTGTATAATGGAAATTTACATTCTTTATACATTATCTGGTTGTTTGGCCAGCCCCCTTTTTAAGGCTGCCTACGTGTTGTAGGCAATATTATTTCAAATACATGTATTACGAGCTATTCAGCACTGTTTGCTGTTACTTGTCACCTGGTTTCTAGAATAATGTTTCCACTTTTGAAGTGTTGCATACTGCATGAAGTCTTATATGTGAAGTAACAAGCTGACCACACACTCTTGCAGAAGCACACGAAGGAGTGCTCTAAACAAGAAATGTCGCATCGAGAACAAGTGGCAGTAACTAACAGCAAACCAGTCCTGATCAGCACAAGTGACCTTTACACTAAGGCAACAACAGTAGCGTCATCGAATTGTACCACCAGCATGGCTGTACAGGCCTTCTGCAAATAAACTATCAGGGAAACAATTCAAAAATTAAACTATAAAATGACAGTCTCGCCAACCTAGATGTAAGTAGGTGCAGCTGGGTAGTAAGAAAGCTTTCAATTCACACATAAAACACAAGAGTTCAGTAACACAGTTTATGTTCACTTCACAAAATTATGTCATATGCTTTCGCAACACAACCACTTTATTTTGATTCCTATTTGCCCTGGCCCACAGGGTACACATTGTATATTTGCAAGAATAGTAAAAATATTCATGACAAAATGAATAAGTCAAACACAGCAAAAAGGTTGACAAAAATAGAAAAAAAGCAAACATGTAAACCCAGCGTACAAGCACAAGATAGTTATGCAACTTGAAGTATCTCACATTAGGTGAAATGGGTGAAAAACAGCAGTGTGGAAAAAAAACAGTGTGGAAACAAAAGAATGATTGAATGGTGGTTACAAAAACAAAGCAAATTTACGGAACTAAATAGTTCAAATCTAGTGAACAATTTGTGGAACAATACACCAAAAGCACCTTGGAAACACAAACGTGGTGTTGAGTGCTGGGTGTGAATGCCATACAAATTTGAGATACTTTAAACAAACCAACATCTAGGGAAATGATTATAAACACTAGAAAAGGTGAGTATACAGAAATGAGTGTACGGCGGTTACAAGAGCAGTAGTAATTTACGTGATGAAATAATTTACACTTAGCGAAATTGCAGGACAACAATAAAACAACAAAAAACTTTAGCAACAACTTATTCAAGTCTGAATAGGAAAATACAATGTTACAATATTTCAATATTTCACACAAAGTGATTTGATTTGGCAAGAAAAGAAAAAACGGGGAACACGGAAATGATTGAATAATATTTACAACAAGACAGATATACACAACTACATGATTCACACCAAGTGATATGCTCAAGGAAATATAACACAAAATAAAAATCCATCGAAGCAAGGAAATAATTCAATGGTGGTTCTATGGTGCATGCCTCCATCATCAGCTATGGTAGGGATTCTTGAACAGTTTTCATTCTTCGTTGTGGTGCCAGAAACTGTCAAAAGAGTTGCGGACCGGATTGGTTGGAAAGTGAGTAGAAATTTCATGATCCAAAGGCTGAAGGAAATTAAATGCCTCTTCTAGCAATAAAAACTAAGAAGCCGCAGGTTGTCGACAATGTTGATATTTGCGCAGGATGTGACTGACAATAAAAATCTGGGCCCTATACATTGTTTATGAAAGAATTTGATGTCTGTAACAACACGAAGATATCTAGTTACACACAATTCAGGATGTCGTTCGCAGGTGGAAAAAAGGGCGCTTCTCTTTTTCCCAAACCAGGAGAACTCCTGCGCCAAGTTGACCGCCAAAAGCAGCTCGAGCAGGCGCCTTGTGCACTGTTGCAGCGGCACCTCCCTTGCAATCCAGTTCTTCAATCTAGGCATGGGTACAGGAAAATCTATGTTGTTAATACAGCTTTTAAGGCTGATATAATACAGAGTAGCCGCCTACCATTGTCCTTGAAACTACTGTGTATGACAGCTGCAGCTTACCGGTACTCAACTACGGGGCAGATACTGCCATTGTCAATAAAACGGTCTAACTGAAATTAGGGACTACTTAGCAGGCCGTAGAACGTTAGATGATGGGTGTAACATTAAGGGAAAGGAAGAGAGCGGAGTCGATGTAATTTAATGCCAGCATTGGCACTACTAAGGCAACCTTAAAATTATGACTGCTAATGTGAGGTACCACTATTTATACGCACTATATTTCGTGAATCGGGACTCTGAGGACATTTTAGCCCAGCTACTGGTCCGACCTGAACTTGCAAAATATTTTTCTGTGTCTATGTTAACCACTTTTTTGGGTGAAGTGACAATATATACACCGATGAAGCCATGTCCACAAAATGCGGCAAAAGGAAACATGCACAAATCCGGACAGCGTCTCTGCCATGGACGTGCATCTTACAGCACAATGGCGAGGTGGGCTAGTTGGTATATATGCATAACTAAACCTTCAAAAACCACATCACTGAAAAACTCGTCCTGTTGTCCTGTTCGCTTGTCTTGTTAGGCCTACATTTTTATTTGAAATATACGTTGTATAGCAGGAAACATCAAGGTAGTGCAAGAAATATTTACTGCACACTCAAATTTAAACATAGACTTCCCTTAATTTAAACTCTGTGTAAAATTTTCAGTGGCCACTGTATTCGAATTTCTGAGGTTAGAATTCTATTGTAGTGAGTTGTTTTGGCAGGATTTCATTAAATGAAGTGCATTTTGCTTATGTTCTTTCAGTGGCGTTTGCGTTTAAACAACAGACATGTGACAGTGGTGGCTGCGGCATTGCATAAAAACAGGTAGGAATAAAACCAGAATAATAGATTCCCGCACTCACTTTGGTTATTACTGCACCTACTATGCACTGAACACAAGCCAGCCGAATATTTTTACAATTCAACTTTGCATCAATATACAGTTAATGAGGCCACACCGCACGGTCCTACAATGCAGTGAAGGGTGGGGCATGGATGGCATTGGCTTGCACCAGGAGATAAACAAGTTTAAAAATATTCGTTTCAGCAATGAAGCACATGCAAAATATAAAGACTTAGGTGGCATTTAGGCGACCAACAAACATGACTGGTAGACGGGATAATCAGGACGCAAACAAGACGCACGTGAAGTAAAACTTGATACACGCAATCTGCAATTGATACTGGCTCAATTTTACGGCATACAGCAGGCTTTGTTCGTTGCATAGGTGGGATGAATTGACTGTATAGCAATGCTATTGGGGTAGGCCTTCCCCAAGTGAAAGTTGGCAGTCAGTCTTGTTACGAGTTTGGTGTTGCATTTGCAGTTCAGCGCTAGACATAAAAGAGACACCAAATTGCGCGAAAACAAGGTTGCTATATTAAGCAGAACGGCGTGTTAAAAATACAAAAGTTACAATTGCATTCTTTGAGGCTGAGCTGAGTTTTTTTGCGTTCTTTAAGGAATGAGTCATCATCTTCACCCACCAATCTACGCTCACTGCAGGGCAAAGGTCTTTCCCATAGATCGTCAATTATCCCGGTCCTCCGCTAATGGCGATCAATTTACCCCCGCAAGCTTCACCTCATCTGCCCATCTAACTTAATTTCTGCCGCCCTCTGCCACGCTTGCCTTCTCTAGGGATCCACTCTGTTACGCTTAATGACCAACGGTTATCTTTCTTTCGCATTACATGCCTTGCCCACCTCCATTTCTTAATTTCTACTAATATGTCATTAACACGCGTTCGTTCCCTGATCCACTCCGTTCTCTTCTTGTCGCTTAATGTTATACCTATCATCTTCCGTTCAAGTGCGCACTCAGTGGTTGGGCGCTTCCGTTCCATGTCGTGCTGAGTATCATCGCACAAATTTTGTCATTCAACAGTTTCTCTGCCCAAATCGCAGAAATATATACGCACAGGATATAACAATGAAAATTTCTGCCACTCGTGTTCATTACATCACTGCTGCACATCAGAGGTTTCCCGTTCAGGTGCACAATCTCTCGTTCTGTTATTTTACTGACTGTACAAAAGGCGCCTTCTACGCTGCGAACGCAAACAAATCCCGATGACACTTCTGAGGCGTTGTGCCTTCACGCACGACTGGGAAACGAGGCTGTGCTAAAGAGTATGGACCAAACCTCCACACCGCTAGTCCACTTTGGCAAATCAGCATTGCGGAGCCAGTAGGAGCAACGGGTGTAGCTGGCAGGGCGCAAGATGATGTTTACGTCAGGTGGTGTTGCCATTCCTATCAGATGTGTCCCGGTTTATGTCTTTCGTGTCTGAATAAAACTCAGAGTTCACCGCTTTGTCCTATTTTCTCTTCTTATGTTCTCGTCTACGTGCGCTGTAAATCCATTGAAGATCGCGTCGCCAACAACTGCTTTTGTTGAGGCACGCTTCACAGGAGTTTGAACTTCGACTGGTAGGTTCGAGGGAAGGCGTAGGCCAATGGAGCGGACGGGGCGGAAACTAGAGAGTTTTAGAATAACGTACGCAACCGTATGTAAAAAGTTAGCGAACGCTTATTCTTTGCGTCGTTCTCACTGCGCATGCGCCGTACGTTAAGCCGCTTCTAAATTTGGCGAACGGAAGCGAAATAGCGTGCCTACGTAAGGCCGCTTGCGTTTCCAACAGGTGGCAAGTGCGCGACAAGCATCCACGGTTCCGCCTTTCTGTCGACAGTAATTTGCCTCCGATGGAGAAAGTTCCTTGCTTTACGAGTGCTTAGCACATCTCCCTCGCGCAGCTCTGTGTCGTCGTGACATCGCTGAATGTCCAAACACAGATTTGCAGCCAGGCCAGCGAACGAAGTGATGTGGGTGTGTGTGTGTTGTGGACGCGTTCGCGATGAGATGCGACGTTGTGCTTCTGGGGTGAACAAAGCGCAAGTGTTTATCTGCTTCTCGCTTCGCCCCGTCTGTAACGCCACCGCTTTATTTCGAAGGCACGTTTCCCACAACGCAGCAACAACGTACAACCCATATGCCTTTTCAGAGATATGCTGGCAAAACTAATAAACTGTAATATTTCATTAGTAATGACGTTGAAATGCGCAATACTCACGAGGGGAAGGCGATGAACAAGGTCGCAACTGCAACGGTCTAAATAGCGTTGCATCGGTGGCAACTGTCGTCGCGCTTTCGGCTCGCTGAGCTCTTCCAGACGAATTGAGTTCACAACACAATTCACACGGCTGCACACAGTCTTCTTTCATTCACAGTAGTAACAGTAGACATTTGAGTAACATTCAAGGCTCTCATCCTGTAACACGTTTAAACTGAACGGCGCAGCACGCGTCTGGCCGTTGCACTCGTTGAACGCCGAAGGTCATGACTAGTGGATTGGATTGGCTCATATTGTCTGGCTTTATAGCACCGTCGTTATTTTGCGGTCTCAAAACAGCATATACAACAATAAACTTTTCAATAGTTCGAACTGTAGCGTTAGTACACATTTAGTGTATTTTATGTAGTTTTTATCTTAGCGGCAGCAATTTCTACTCAACTTTGGGCACTGCGGGAAATGACGGTGAGATATTTGAGTGGCGTCCCCTGGATGTGACGTCTGAGGGACCCGCTCCTCTGTCGTCTGCTACATTCGCGCCGCGATCGTCCGGTTGTGACTGGCAGCAGTGCATTTGCTAGAAATCGCCCGCTTTGATGCTCTGGGGCCTTAAAAACGTGTTTTCATTCAGATTCCGACAGCTCTGAATAATTTCAAGCTTTATCCCGCACAAGTTTACAACACACGAGGAGAGCGATAACGTCTTTCAGAGAGCACCGCTCAGACGATCGTGCGTAACGTGTCCTACCTAGCGTATCTGCGAGTTTCAGTGCTCAGAGCTCCTTGGTAAGTATTGTAAATGCGTAAGCTTCCCCGAAATATTTCTGAGATGCTCTTATGAAGACTCAACACTGAAATGCTACGTATGAAGTAGCGGGGCGCACGGCAGGAAATAAAACGGATGTTTTCCATTTCTTTCATTTTTGTTGACTTGTGTTAGATGAAAGTTTTTTTTTCTGTGCCCAACGCATTCATTTTTCTGCACTGTCCCAAACGTCCCAGGAGGTTTGGAGATGTTTTCAAGGCTCACAAAGTTCGTGTGGATATGCAATGCAATGAGATCTGTGCTACGCCGCAGATAATGTTGTCCACAGTACTCGAAAAAAGCTTTTGCGCACCTAATTTCTATCGAACCATCGTTATCGTAATGAACTCAATCTCAACCCGAACAGTTATGCCATGATTACGGTGTTGAAAACTTGATATACTCGCTAACAAACGCAATAAATAGTGTACATGCCAATTTTCAGATAACACAATTCGAAACCAATGAATATGGCCAGGCAGCTTTTTATTGTTTTCCCACCACTTCAGGCGCAAAGAACAAATCCTGGGCAACTCGGGGTGACGTTCGGTGAATTGAAGAATGAATCTTTCTCTCTCGTCTGGGACTGAGGAGCATGCCCACTTACCAGCTCGATTTTACTGTTAAAGTTTTCTCCTCCGGCTGGTCCTCCTCCTCTTCAGTGCAGTTCTACTATAACGCCTATCTGAATATTTGGAGAATACGGCTGTGGAAAATGTACCAAAATATCCCTCAAAATTTGAACAAAAATGCCTTACTGTATGTTTGCAATACCGGTTACTCGTCTTGCTCAATAAGCCTGCATACTGCATACTCAATAAGCCTGCATACTCCCTAGTATAAAACTAGCACGCGCCTATACACACAGAAGGTTGTTTGGAAACCAACCTACAATTTTTGTGCCCCATAGTGCATGTCGGCACACTCTCATGCCGTGACAACGTAAAGTGACTTTATGCAATAGTTTCGAGCGTTAGGCAAGGTTGCCAAATCTGTTTTACCTTACATATACGATTAGCTGGAATCGTAATGCCTTCTGCCAAAGCCGACAGCCCTGAAGGATTGGAATTTGTTTTGGTCCTCCATTGTCGCTGTTGTCGGTAGTCAGCGTCCGGCTTTTACGTTTGTTCGAAAGACTGCTGCATACAGAGGCTGACGCCTAGCTCAGACTCTTCGCTCTCCTCACGGGGCCAGCTTCACAGCAATGCATGGGCGACGCCGGCAATGTTTTTTTCCGGAGCGGTATCACAAACTACACCTAAAATCACACCTTGAGCTAGTTTACGCTATTTTAAGTCTTTTGTTACGAAAAAAGTTGCGCATACGCAAGATCTGCTCCTGACAAGCACAAAATCTCAACCGCGCGCAAAGAAACATCGGAGAGAGCGAGCACAAGGACCAAGTAAAATGGTGGTTTCAGTGAATGAAAACTCCTTTAGGCATCAAATTTTGTTCAGGCATATGTTGAAGATAATTTATTTATCATGTCCTCCGCATTTATATTTCTGTAAAAGCAATATTGGTGGATAAGAAAACTTGCACAAAACCCCTCGGTACAAAACCCGTACAAAACACATACAAAAGCCTCGGTAACATGAAAAGGTAACAGCTGCGGAGAGTTTGAAAATAAGGTATAGCAGATATAGCTAAAAATATGTAAGTGTGATAGACATGTACGAAGTAACAAGCAGACATACCAGCAACATCTGAACAACGCCAGAAAAGTATGTCTAAATACCGTCCACAAATGAAGCAGCAGCAACATCTAAAGTACGTCTTCAGCATAGTTGAAATAACGTCCCACATTAAGGTACCAGCAACATTATCTCAACATGCAAAAATTTTCAGAAAAATATTGCGCGTTGTACGGATGTGTAATAGAGATACTGCTGGGACATAGACGTTGGGATCTTTTTGGGACGTCGCAGACATGTTAGTGGTTTGCTGGGATTGTGCCATTTTCTAAGTGGATGAGGGTGTTTTTTGAATAATTATTGCTTCTTACATTAAATTTATTCATATGTAGTTTTAGCCCGATGGCCAAAGCATTTTTTGTAGGTGTTGTGCAGTCTCACTCAGCAGTACAGTGTCGTCCGCAAACCTGACATGGCTCAGGTTTTACCCGATTACCCTTCGTCCTGTTATCCAGTCTATGCTTCCCCTTGCCGAAGAGCAATGGTGCTATTATAGATAAGACCATGTACCTAGTCCTTCATTTTTCTGTTTCAGCAGTTGCAAAATAGCAATCACTTGGAGTAATTATTCATGGGTTCAGAGAATGGCAGAACAGAAAATATTACTCAGTTACTCGAAACGTGCTACTTCTAAACTAAATAAATGCATTCTGGAAGGAATGCATTTACAAGTGCAAAATGGTCTGTTGCGCCTTGTAGAAGCAAAGCGCGGTTAACTTAGAAACTCAGGCGTGGCAAAGGGTCAAGATGTTAATATTACAGAAATCACGTGATCGTTTCTCACCACTTCAATAGCTAACAATTTTTTTACATTTACCCTTTGTATATTTTTCCAAAATATTATGCATTCGCAAGCAAATTATATCATAAAGATCATAAGTTCATGTATAGGCATACGCGTGGTATTGGCAGAGACTTTTCTCGTGGTGCACTGTGCAGTGGCACATTTCAGCCATGCCATCCTATTTTGACGCCGTACGAGTCGTCGTAAAAATGGCAAGGAGTGTGCAGAGATGACGACAGCATTTTCGAATTAATTTTTCATATTAGTAAAGTGGAGTACACGCAGCGGGAGTTGACAAAACATGGCCTAGAGAGTCCTATTAGAGAATCCTACAAACAAGGTATTACGCTTGCAATCCCCCAATCTTTTCAAATAACTTCAGTGTACTATAGCTCGATAGAACAAGCGTGGTAACCGTGAATTTCCCAAGTGATTTTATTATCCGCATTCACACCGCGAATAAACGACGAGTTTTCTGTGGTACATAATCCATTGGTTGCACACTTCAAGAACAGAAATATTTTCGTACTGCTCGAAAAGTGCAGCTTAAACATAAATGTATGCTTTTTTGAATGAAAACCCTAATAGTGGACAAAACGCTTTTCTTTCTGTTTTCAACGAAAAAAAATCCGTGACTCGTCATGCGAACCACAGCTCTGGTGAATACCCAAAGGTGTCTGTTTTTGTGCGCCACAGGTGTCACTTAGCCATAAGCCTTTGTCTGTACCCTGTGGTTTACACATTCCGAGAGCCGAAAATTCTACCATAGTGCTATCTAATTGCCACTGCCAAACCGAATCAAACATTTTTTAAATTGAAACATTCGTATTAGGCAAAATGTTTCGCTTAGTATTTTGATAGTTCAACGCCTTTAACTATTGAGAACAGCCGTGGTAAGCGTGGATGTCTGAAGCTCTCGCTGTTTTTAGTCCACTGTGTGTTAGGGATTTTCTTTAGCAGCGGCGCCATTTCGGCAGTAGAAAAAATTCCCAAGCAAAAAATCTTACTGTAGCGCCGGAAGAGTGCCGCTACAGACTAAATATCCCCTTCTTTAAGAATATTTCGAACAGGCAAAGAGCTGTACTGCGGCTTGTTGAAGAACAACGCCAAAGCCCGCCATAATAGTCGTAGTACGTGTAAATAGTTGCGCCGTATTTCTTGTGACAGTGGAAACGAAACATGCAGTGAGCAAAGGTAATAATGCCGGAATAATATTGATGCAACAGCAGAAAATGTTAACATGATTTTTCAGGTTTGCGTTCATATTGAATCAATGCTTTTTTTCCAGCAAACATCGTTAAAAGGCCAAATGATCTTCTACATCTTGCCAAAACGCAATCCGTTTATTTTGTGAGAACACACCCGGTAAGCGTGGATGTCCGTAGTGCTGTCGGCGTTTTACTGCACAGTCTGAGGAAATTAGTAAATAACAATGTTATAAATGTTTCGCTCACACAGTGAAAAGGCAAAAAACGCTAGTGGAGGGATGGCGAAGGGTAGTTTAATATATAAATCAATGTTTTATTTTACATATTTATAGGCTATTCTGCTATTCGTCGAGAACGACGGCGTTCATACGCCGTAGGATGATCAGTATGTGTAATTTCAGAACTGGTTCGTTTTTGTCTCCGCAAGGCGAGAAAAATGGCAAAAGCAGAGTACTTATTCAATTGATTTGCTACTACAAGAGCGCAAAGAGTCGGCTTAAGGCTCAAGAAATGCTCCTTTTCAAATAAATAGACGCTTTTAATAGTAGAAACTTTCAGTACAGGCAGAACGCTCTGGTGCACCTTCTCGAAGTGCAATGCCAATAAATTGCGAGAACAGGGTGGTAAACGTGGATGACTGAAATGCTGTGTATTGCGCCTGCACGTTGGAATAAATTATTAATAGGTGGTAATCAGCGGGAAGGCAGAATAATTTTCGTTAAGCTGAAGAAGGTTCCCTTCATAACTGAATCAATGCTTTGTTTAAAGTGAAATTTCACAGCAGGCAAAACTCTCAGCGCCTACTGGTCGAAAAACAATCCTATTAAATTGCCATAAAAGCGTTAAAACCATGGATGTACAAATTGCTCCAGGTTTTCCATTGGCAAAGTACGAGTAATTTGGGAGTAAGCAGCGGTATTTATTTCGGGGTGTACACTTTGAAAGTAAAGAACACGTTCGCGTAGTTTTACAGAAGTGGCACCTTCACACTAAATCCATGCTTCTGGCAATGAAAACAGTCATACCAGGCAAAAGCCCTAGCCGCCAACAGAAGAACAACGCCTTCAAGTCTTCAGAAGAGGCATAGTGAGGTCGTATATCCCGCAGTGCTCTGTTTTGCCATCTTTGCAGCCTGACTGAAGAATCACAGACAGCTGCAATTATTCCCGAGCATTGGTATGAAACCGCAGGGAAAATGTGTTGGTTTCGAGATGTGCCGCTTTCAAAGAACCCGAATGCTTACTTTAATTGTATTGTTTAAGGGAAGTAAAAGACCCTGCGACCGCTTGCTGACGGAACGCATGGTTATCTCTTAAGAAAGGGTAGAGGTGGACTGTGTATTCCAAGGCCCCAGTTTGCAAGTTAGCAGAGTCTCAGGTACGCACCAAAGAGAACCTGCATTTATTCAGCAGTTTTAATTTTGTAAGAGCCGCAAAGTATTGCATAACACTGGGTATGTTGAGCTTCAGAAATCTTACTTAAAATGGGACTTCCAGGTCTCCCCCTTGGCTCTTCTCCACATTGTAGAACAACAGATTTATCCATCAAGAAGAGGGGTAGCCGGCCTATATCTTGGAAAAGCTCCCAGGTTTTATATTCTAGCCGTTTCAGTAAGGTCACAATGGCAGTGCATGCAATCTTGTGCAGAGATAAGGGCACAGCAAAAAAAATAATAGGCGTGGTTCCGGAGATGTGATAATCCGAACTTCCTCAATGCTTTTGTTTATTCGAATACTAGTAGCTGAACGGTATCATGCCAATTGCTGACGAACAATGTCGTTATCTCGAGTTGCGACACTTACCTGCTCTGGCTTGAGAAAAGCCCGCGGTTTGTCATCATGAACAGTCTGATTGATGCGGCATTAGGCAGCATGGTTTATCGAGTCGTGTAGACAGCGCAGGAGAAGAAAATAGCATAGTGCTCAATATGAACCGCCGCTTAAACTTGCCCAGATTGTCGAAGGTCCCACGGGGTTTGCCTCTGCGTAGATAACCAATCACGAGCGCTATTTATTTGAAAGTGTAGATACTGCCAGAGTATAAAGACTACCATACTGGTTAACAATTGCCACGGCTTGAACTCTCTCAATGCATATCTAATTTCAGACGTTTAAGAGGCTACATTGCCCCTTATATGCTTCTATTTCTCTGACCCACCGAAAGCGTGCATAGCTATCCCAAAGCTGACGTCTGTCAAGCACAAAAAATTCTGGATAATTCGTTTTCATTTGACAACCAAATTAGAATTTTGTGCACAATCACACCTTTAATTAGTAGGAATTATGGGAGGGCTCGATAACTGCATGACTCACCGAGCATATTTTTTTCAACGAGACTCTCTATACCTTGAATTCGCGAGATTATCTCGGGCAACAGCAAGGTTGTGGCAAGAGAAATCGCAGTAAGCTCAGCGCAAGCTTGCGGTGTACACTCAACGTTCTAAGTCCCTAACAATGCTCCAGAATTTCGCTATGATAATTCATAATTAAAAACTATGATTCTAGTGACCTAATATTTTAATATTGCGGGGCCTCTATATCACACAAAGAGGTTGTCACAGCAATGCATTTCTGTGTTGTGTTGAAGCATATATTTAGAAAGTGGTGTACGCTTTTTTGTAAGCTGGATGTTTTACATTGTGTGCTCCACAAAGAAGCATGGCTGTTAACGGAGCAAACATGATTATAGAACACCACTTTACCTTTTGTTATCAAAATGCTCGTAACGAGTCACATTAAAATTTGCTGCAAAAGCGGCACTGTCATTGCATCGACTTTTATACTAGTTATGAATGGTGTGCACTAAAGTGGCGAACAGTTCAGAATTACAGTCTTCAATGGTTTTGACAAATGTCTGTTTATGTTTTGCCAGTACTAAAAGAAGCAAATTATAGGACAATTAGCCATAAAGACTACTTCAGCATTACGCACAACAGCTTCGCTTATCGCCTTCTTCACAACATCGAGGGCCTATAAATATTTGGAATGTTGCCAGCATGGACAAAATTAACCCAAGAACACTGCCATGGTGCTTGTTTCAGATAGCTTTCGTAGTGTATGTCGAGATGTTGACTCACTTTGTTTTGTGAATATCTCATTCGACGTCGGTAGTCTCTACTTCTATTTCTAACTTTTTTTGAAAGCGCACTGTTTTTTACTTTGCAGACGACTATGCAAAGATATTACAGAGAACAACGTCGCTGAAGTATACACAAATCACCATTCTGTTCCCTAAAATTACAATTTCCCAAAACATTTGCGTCTATGACAAGTTTTAGTGCATACACTAGACTTGTTAAACAATGTTTTTTTGCGTGAAGTCTCTGTATATTTTGAAATGTGTTTTTAAACGTTATGCAGCGCACACTCTCATTGACCGTGTCTTGCGGAAGCTACACGTCACTGCATACTTAGCCCGATGCATATGGCGCGGGGTCCCAGGCACTAGTACCGACACGTGGGGTAAATTCTTTCTGAGCCTCTTACACAGTTCAGGCATAAACAATAGTTTTATTGCTCCGTACACTGAAGTACATTTGTCACATGCGTATGTTTCGCGCAAACAAGATTCAAGCTGTGAGGGTTTGGGATTGGTAAACACTTTTACATGTTTATCTTGTCTTCCAACTTTGTGCTGTACGTGCAGAAATCTTTTATTTTAGTTCTTTGGGTATATTCTTAAAATCTCGGAGGCATTACATCAGGATATAGGGCGACAATGTTTGCAAAATTAGAGTGAACTGAATTATCGTAAATAACGAAGCACGAGAGCACCAAAGTTCAAGACATTAAGTTAAAGTTTCGCCTGAACCACTCCTATTGGATTATTAAAGCGGTAACAACTTGGTCAAGCAGCTCACACAGAACAAGCCCCTCTGCAAAAAGCTATACCCTCTTTAGTGTTAATTGAAGGTTCATGTGTGGGAATATTTTTTACTTCGTATCAAACATTTATTATCACTCCGTATAGCGATGTCTTCAGTCAACGCGCTTTATAAGGTTAGTAGTTAAAAAGACAAACTGACTTTTGGCATACTTTAGATAATTGCGGCTATTTATACACTGTTATATAAACGTGATGAATTCATGCGAGGTGGTAAATGGTATGTGTGTCTATATAACGGCCAGTTTAGAATTTGTGGATAAGGTATAGGTGAGCTATCACTGAGGTGAATGAAGAGTGGGGAGGGACACAGATAGCGTGGACTTGAACTGGCATGTTTGAAATACTGAGAGGTAATAAAATGGCGGACCGAATTTCAATAGCTTCGATTTTTAAGGTAAGGAATGCTCGTGATGGATGCCAATCCCTCAAATGGATGAGATTTTTAGGTTTTAAGAAGGCTAGATGAGCCTGTTTTTTTATATTAAGACAGGCAAGTGTTACATTGCGATAAGGTACTTGAGCCGGCGAGGGGCTACAAAATATATGCTATTGCTAGGGGTTGCCCATAATCACGATTAAGTCAACTGGACAGCCAGAAATCTGTATGAAGGAACTTTCCTGAATACAACAAAGTTGAAGTGGGAGGTTAGCTGCTACAACACGTTTTTGTGTAAATGACACTGAGAAGTTTTTTCATGAGGTAAATTGCACGTGCCAATTTTTACACCAGAAAGATGTGTTGACTAAGTCGGTATAGAGGTTGTTAAGAGTGTTATTAGCCGGGTGTGCACTAAATCGTCTGCAAAAAGTAGAAGTTTTGGCGTAGAGTTTATGGGAAATTCATTTATTAAAATGAAAGCGAAGTGGCGATGCACTTGGCGAAGGCGGGACACTACATTTTATTTTAGTGAGACGCAATGCGTGATGGTTAGCAGAGGTAAATTGTGTCCGTCCAATTAGAAGGTGTTCGATCCACTAGATAATTTCTCGGAAATGTTTGAGGATGATATTTGAGGAGAAAATGAATAATTCATATCCGATCAAAGGTCTTGAAAAGCATAAACCAAAGATCATATCTTAAGGATGGAGTCCACTTGTTCTTGAATGGTATAGGAGAATTCTGAAAGACGGGTCTGGAATAAGTTATATTGCTAAAGCCATGCTCATTTGGCCTGAAATTTCGAGGTCTT
This sequence comes from Haemaphysalis longicornis, assembly GCF_048455015.1. Classification (NCBI taxonomy): domain Eukaryota; kingdom Metazoa; phylum Arthropoda; class Arachnida; order Ixodida; family Ixodidae; genus Haemaphysalis; species Haemaphysalis longicornis. The sequence continues at coordinate 210,768,201 of NW_027526385.1, read as the reverse complement.
GAGATTAGTCAATAAATTACAAGTTGAGATTTGCCCGAAAAGTTTGAAAATATTGTTTGTTAGAAAAATTGGGCTGCAGTTGGTTATAGAGAGTGGCTATCATATTTGATTGACCAGCCACAAACTACGCATTCTTGCAATTGTGTGGCACGGAGCACTGATAAATATTTGAAAAAAGGTTTGGCGTCAAAGGGGTCATTGTGTTTAATAGTTTGCTGTTAATCTTCTCGTCGCCTGACGATGATGATAGTTTGGGGTTCTTATTGAGGCTGGATATCTTCTCAGAGCAAATACAATATCTGAGATGGAATCGCATGGTAGATTTTGGCTTTGGTTTGCTGTCGGAGCTTCAGGTATATACTAAACATGATTAATTATTCAGAATGTTGACATATGTTGCTATCGACGGTAGCATATAACGAGTGATGGTAGCACATTGATTGCTACCGCCAAGGCTATTCTGTAACACTTGTTCGCTCATAAACTTCTGAGATAGCATGCGCCACAATTTTTTTGAGATTTTCTTTAGGAATTCAGTGTAGATGACATGATATAAGAAACTGCTTTATTCTTCAGTTCGGCGCATGTGTGTTTTCGCTTATGGTGGGTGGCAATTTTTCGGTTGCTAGTTTTCAGAGACGGACGTTTTTGCAGCTTAAAGTAGAGTCGTGTTGCCTACTTAACGAGTGGTTGTTTTACTCACGCGTTATGATTACTGTTGCTAAAATGTGTTGCCTAAATAAAGAAGTTTGGAGGTAATACAAAAAAACTGTAGTCGGGGGTGGGGCGTGGTGGCCCGATATTTTCGCGATTTAATCACATTTGTACCGTTGAGTGATTGAGTAATATTTTCTGTAAGATTTTCAAGTGGCCTGGCGCAGTTCTGGACAAAGTAGAAAGCGATATTGTAAAAGTAGCAGTTTTGCCAACATGAAACCTGTTTAGGTACTCTTTTGTGTACCCTTGAATAATAAAAAAAACGTATTGAGGAAAGCAGATGGCAGAAGCAGAATCGGCTAATACTGAAAATTTTGTGTATAGAGTAAATCGCAGGAAGACAATATTTCAATTTTGATCTTAAACCAATTTTGTAAGTTTTTATGGAAAGTCTTTTTATACGATGCGCTCGATTGATACTGTTTGGAAGATTTTAAAAGATCCTTTCTTTTTGTGGAACGACAAAGCAATGCCGTTCCCGTGTTTCCACGTTTCTTTGCGATTAACCTTAATTTCAAAAATGTAAATTCTTTGACTGCCGTGGGTTCATCACGCCAATAATTGAAGCCTTGAGAGGTACTCTACCCGTTAATTTTAAAGCTATGGGAGTTGCGTTTATGGTTGGTATGATTTTGAAAATATGGCCTGGGTTCAGCATGACACCTTCACTTAGCAGAAATGTAGCTGGTTTAGCAACATTTCAACAATGTTGCGACAACAGCAACACTCAAAAGAGTGGCAGAATGATGGTGGACGACGGCGCCACAACACAGCGATTACTGGAGCGATATTCTTCAGTAGTGTTTAAGGAAGTAACATGTAAAAGCGGCAGAGTGAGCATGGTACAAGTGGCCATTTTATCATCGTAAGTGTTCGCGGCTCCGGAGAGAAAATCTCTTCTCGATTTCGGTCCCTTGACTTGTGGTTTATTTATGGTGGTTCTACCCATGCTAAAAAACTCCGAGCCAGAATTAGCATTTCGGACTTTGATGACTTCAGAGCTTGTCGAATGCCGCATGGTCCAGACAGCCGCTGTGTATCCAGATGCCGTCCACTAGTAACGGAAAGCCAACAGACCAGCAACCGGAAAATTACCACGGTGAGCATGAAGCGACGGAATATGTCATGCCTCTATCTGTAGCAGAAGCCTCACAGATATACACCCACTCAGCCATAGGGACGTGCGACGTTGTAAACGGCAGTTGTTGCATACTCAAAGTTGTCTTTCGATGTCGTGCGACTCAATCAGTAGCTGTAAATCTGGGGCGGGGTAGCACATACTGGGAAACAGTTTACCAACCATTGGAATGACAATATCTAGAGAATGATGTGAATGGCGATTTGGTACCGTGCAGAAATGGAAGCCTTTCTTCTCGCCCCGAACCCATGAAACGACTAGGGTATATTTACAGTTTTATTCATATGCACCTAACTATCCTCAATGCAATGCTGTTTTTTGTAATTTTATTTGGCTGGTCCTATAAGACTTTCTTCCAGAGAAACTTGTGGACATATTTAAACTGCTCGCATTCGATCTTTCAGAACTAAAATGCCATAGCTTCCATTGCTTTACACCCTTTGCAGAACAAAGAAACCTAGCCTTGAAGACGCGTCCACGAAGGGATAGTAGAACAAACCGCACAGGTGTGTGTTGTCCAATTGTGTATGTTGTCCTACTCTCTCCTTCTGTACGCGTCTTCAAGGCTGGATTCCAACGTACTTCAAAGCACGCACCAACAGTCCCAATACCAAACCCGTTTACACATTGTTTCTCATGTTCTCTGCTCAGCTACTTTGTATATTTTACATATATGTAATTTCGTTTCAAGGCTGGGGCCTTGTATTTTTCTTAGCCAGAATTGTACATCAACCTTTTAGAGCATGTTATGACTCATTTTGTAGGTATTGCTACAATATCACTAGTTTTTCTTTTTGTAATTGAACACCATATTGCGTTTTCTGTTTGAGTTGAAATATGTCCAAATCACCAAACCAAACAAATCTTGAAATGCCTATTTTTAAGAAGGGAATTGACGCTACCTTCTGCAGTTCTGTTCATTGCAATATTACTACGAAGATACATGCGAGTGAAGGTATTCAATATCGAGTACAATTACTCGTTTTAACAAACCTCCAATAGAACCTTACAAGCTCTCCACATTAAAAACACATGTACACGATCTTTACTATTGCTGCTAAAACACTCATATAGAGTTTTCAATTCTGATAATCGATTACCTTTGAAGATATTTATGCTTTCCTATCTTTTGTATCGTTCCCCCAGCACAAAGACCGTGTATGTAAAGCTTTTACTTACCCTTTCTCAGTACTTTTTTAGTTCTAAAAATTTCACTTGAACTGTTTGATAGTAATGTATAAGAATCGCGTGTAGGAGCCCGCATTGCCTGCTGAGAAACATTCAAAGACAAGTGCAAGGTGGCTGGACGAAACGCAGCTTTTCCGGTTTGTGCTTTCAGCAACATGAAATCAACATAACACCTATAGATCAGTTTTTGTTACTGACGATGGACGTCCCCGGAAAATCGTTGTGTTGATTCGCCATAACAATGAGTGTGGAGTCTACCCAACGAGAAAAGGTAGACTGAGGTGAACCATGGTCCCAATTACAAGACGTCCAGGCTGTACAATGTGACAGTCTTAATTTCTGATTGAACACAATAAAAGAGTGCTGGTGTATTCTCATTGTTGAACCAAATACTTTACAGCAACAAATTTTGTTTCATGAAATTAAGGAAAACGTATTGCCAAGGAATGGTCTTATTAAAAACATTTATGCAATGACCATTGATAATACAGGGTGGGTCTGTCCTGGGAACGAAAATCATTCTTGATTCAGGTTTAACACTATAAATATAGGTATCACGACCGAAAGCGCTGCATACACGAGCTCTTTCATGAAATTGTTGTTTGGTTAAGGTCACCCCGTTTTCGGTCTAGGTACAATTGCTGGATAGGTGGTTCAGCTTTTCATTACGGTGTTATGACAAAGAGAATCATCCCATGTTGCAGCCATTGAAGGCGAGGCTGAAGTACAAATCTCTGGTGAACCAGCCGTTATTCCTACACCTGGTCACGTGAATCTCTCACGCTGAAGCAAACGTCCAGACCGAACGTGTGGTGTTGAGCGATCACGCGCAGACGAAGGAACTGCTTTGCCCGGTGTTTGTCCCGACATTCAGGTTATTGGTAATGCCTAGTAAGTGCAATAATGTTTGTGCAGTAGAAGTATGCATTTTAAAAACAATACACGTCTGTTCTAGGCCTGGCCAGTTCATCCACATTTGGTGGCATGCGTCTCAACAGTGTGGCAACTGACGAACTTTCTAAAATTTACCGCTGCAGTTTTCGTTCTCAGGTGTAATTAAAATAATTGCGTTTGGTTCAAAATAAATTCTTGTATTGGGCTAAGTAGCAATACACATTCGCTAATGAGGCTTTGACAGTCCGAAGCACAAAGAAATGACAGTTAAAACGTCCATGCACAGCGGCATTGTGCAGCTGAGGGATAAGGAACCACTAGAAATACATTTCACGCGCCCTTGTTAGTGCTAAGTGCTGTTATAGTTATAGTAGATGTTTGCAGTTGGTTCTGTTATAGTATAGTCGGCGGGAAGCAACAATCTGGGTCTTGGGCTACACTGAAAAAGAACAGAGAAAGAAAGGTATTTTTGTAATGTGTCATATTAGATGCTGTAAACGCTGTTAGGTGTGAATACATATGTGGGGAAAAGTGAAAAGTGGGTCATGGAACGAAGGTGCTAAGGAACCATTAGAATAAATAACGAAGAAATAGGCGTGGGCACTGCATGTAAGTCGAAGGCTAGATAACCATTGGTCGCTAGGTGTAACAGATTGGATTCATTGAAAAGGCAAGCGTGGCAGGGGGTAGTAGAAGCTTAGTTGGGTAGATGTTAAGAAGAAGTTTGTGGGGTAAACTTGGTGGCTGCTAGCAAAGCCCCAGGATACTTGGAGATGTATGGGAGATGTTTTTGCCCTACGGTGGGTGTAGACAGGTTGGTAATGAATGAATAAATTGATAAGTACATGGAGTCAAAACAAAGAAGACAAACTATCGAAGAGGGCGATGTGATGTACACACAATGAGTCTCCCATGAGCACTGCAAACACTTGCCCCGCGACCTTCGCAGATCATCCCACCTTTAAAAAAACCGTGCTTAGTGGTGCGTAATATTTTCAACTTCATTTTCCCCTCGTTATCCTAATTACGCAAGGAAATAAAAAAATCATCTCTGTTTGACGGTTGCACTTACCAACCAGGAGAACTATGTCGACAGATGGCATATCGTACCCGTCCAGCTGCAGGACACTCTATAACGTCTCTGAAAAATCAGACGTTCTGTTTTTAGTCCAGATCATTCTGGTACCCAATGCTTCTTCATGCCACTTCTACGAGCCTATTGTCCTCCTTTCCACACCGAATCAATACATTTCAGGGACAGTCGACCACTTCTTTAGTTTTACGATACAAGACAGATGAATATTGCGGGACATCTGAAGTATTACGTCAGTGATGACTTTTACACACCTTGCCTTCGGAAGCACGCTCACACAGCTAAGTACTGTGTCTAGAGAAATTTTGTCATCTTTTCGTACGTTAGACATTATTTTATTGTTTATTTCAAAACTAGAAGTAACAGCTATTCCACATTCTTCGTCATTTCTCTTTTGGATGAAAGAAACGTATACAGTCGTCCGCCGTTTTGGTGGACCACGTATTTTCCGGGCCTGTCTGATCACCCGGACTATGCCAAGGCTTCATCATGCGCTTGATAAAGAAAATGTATAACACCGAACAGCAAAGTACTGAGTATTTGAAACACTTCCCTTTCAGATTTATTGAATGTTTTATCTAGAGCCAAAATTTACCGAAACCCACAACAAAATCCTCTGCAACAATGTTTTGCCACCTGAAAACCACCAGGCCAGGGTATTGCCAGCTGATCTCTTAAACAGGCATGATCGCCGGAACAGTTTTCTGCACTTTCTGGCGAGCCAAATGAGGCAATTCGGTCGTCACTCGCCGTTACCGCAATTTATTCGCACATTACCTGAAAACAGCAGCATTGCCGAAGTGCAACATTACTGCTCCTGCAACCTGGCACCCTACGGAAACAGATTGATAACCTTCTCTCGCCACTCCATACATAAAGTGACTTATTGGCTGAAAATATCGATATAAATGTTTGGTAATTCTCTGATAACTAGCACCTTCCAAAATATTCGGCGGCTTTCAAAAGCACACTAACTCGGATGGATACTGTTGGTTAAGGGACTCTGTCATCGTCCTGGTTTTCTTCTTCATGCTGAACTCAGCATTGCAAGTGGGGAGCAAAAATCTCGACTGCCCCACGCAGCGAGATTAGGTCATCCTCGTGGACAGGAACGACTTATCTGCTTCAAAAGCAGAAAAACTATGGTACATATATATGTTCCACCGAGCCGAACTTTTCATATTTCTTGTTTGAATTTTTTTATATTCGACAAAATCTTCTGCTTTCTAATTGGACTCAACGTTAGCACGGTGTAGAGGCACAGCTGGCGCGAATGTCCTTGACGCCAACTTTCTTTGCATCTTCTTGGTGGTCTGGAGTACTAGTAAATAAGAAGTGATTGTTTTAGTTTCTTTTTTAACGAACCGATGCGATACCGACCATAAACTTTCTGAAGTAGAGAGCTCCAGGAGGGTTTTGACCACCTCGAGATCATAACATGCGCGAAAATTTTGAACACGTGAAGTTTTTCATTTTCGTCCGTGGAAAATGTAGTTACCTAAACCTGGAATAGAAACCTCGTTCTCCTCAAAACATATTAAATAAGAAGGGGCATTCCGTGTAATGTTTAAATGGAGTGACAGAAAAAAATTTGGGCCTATATTTTAATATTATATATTCCAGAACCGGAACAAACGTCCTTGCGACCGAGCTTCTATGCCAGACTACATTCTATACTTCCAGTCCGTAGCAACTGCAATGCATATAAATATGAAGCAGTGCAACCGCCCTCAATGTTCCTGTTGCTGTACGAGTGCCTGCAGCTCAGCGTGCATATGGAGGTAATAAACCGTAAAATTTATTCCAGTGTTTCGGGGCTGATAGAGCGAAACCCATAGAACGTGACGTCTTCATACACCAACATGCAACACCACCGTTTTCACACAAGCAATTAACGCCCATTTATTGCAGAGGCATTGTACTTATCTTGAGGAATTGAGCGTAGCTAGTGTACGTCTCTAGGTGCCAACATCTCGTGCTCCGATTGGTCCACGTTGTGTTTGGGATACGTCCACGATAGGTCCGCGGTCAATGAGCAGGTGCATGCCTACTATGTTACTATGTACTGACAGCAATACAGGTGGCATAGTGACCGATGCTTGCGCCAGTGACCTTGAAAAACACCCATGGCTCAAAACATTTTATAGCAGAAAAAAAGCTTTTTGTGCCTTTTCGCAGCAGCACCAACGCCATTATCATAAAAGTCTAGTTTTGTATCCGGCCGCATCTTCTGCGTCTTTAAAACGGGCACCATTTTAAGGATTTAAAAGTTTCCAGAGCGGGAATAACAGGAAAGAAGCCCTTATGATCTCATGCCTATCACCCGTAGATCATTGATTGCAGTTTTGTTATGCGAAAAAAAACCTCGGCCATCCTAACGCGAAAACTGGGAGGGGAGAAGCATGCAGTTTATCATTGTATTCTTGGGGCCTTGGCGTTTTACCAATGTAGTAACCGTTGGTAGGGTAGCTGTATAAGGCTTTGCTGTAAATATTCTATTGTCTTCGAATCATGAAGTGTTCTAGCACAATAATAACCATCGGAAATGTGAACAGCTGAGTCCCACAATCCTGGAATCTAGTTTTAAAACCCTTCACGATTGCGAGGTTCGAAAGTCTTATCTTATCTGTAAGTTTACCAAGCGTTGTTTCACATCAATGGTACGTATGGGAAAATGACGTTTTTCTCCTCAGATTAAAATATCGGCTTTCGCCTTTTGGGCTTTTGGATTTTCCCTCGATTATGTTCTCTGATTATTTGGCGACCCTCCCTAGATGGTTATTGTTGCTAGCACCACGATGCTTAGCACAGTGGCTTCACTAAACCAAATCTGGCCATTACGTCTGTACATTGTGATCGAACATGACGTCTGAATAATATGATAACTTCAATAGTCTCGCTAGTAATCTATTTCAGGACGTGCGCGTGTGTGATTGCAGTCCTTCCCCTTCCTTTTTCCTATTCCTGTTTTGAAATATTCATCCCTGACCATTTCGCGCTTCCCCGAGGCGACAAGGTCTTTACCAGATGCATACCTCTAGGTGGACGTCATACGCATGCACCTGCCTTTTGCTCTGTTTCTCTTTATGACCGGTTTGCTATTGTACTCTGTTAATCTGCTTTTTTGCTCTTTGTCTAGGAATGTAGGCCCATTTCCTGTCAAAACACCCTGTCTGACTGCTTTTTTGCGCGCTACTATTTACTCCCAGTAGGAGAAGCCATGTACAGTGCTTTCTCATGTTAAATCATGTGACTGTAATTCTTAAACCTAATGTGTATGGCCCACTGCTCGTGATAAGCTGGCATGCGGATATCGTTTTTCACCCCTATCTTGACACCTGTTGCCACGGTACACTGAAAGTAACAACGAAAGACGACAAGTGAACACACACACACACTTCATTCATTCCTAAACGTAAATAATGGGAACAGAAAACATCATTCAATGGAATCGCAGAGGCCCCCTTAAATATCTTGATGATGTGTATGAGATGGTGCATGCCAATCAGCCAAGTCTCATGTGTCTCCAAGAGACACACCTCAATTCCAAATAAACAAATTTCTTAAGTAGGTACATTCGATTCAGAAAGGACATGGTTGGCTGCACACACTCTTCAAGGAATGCGGCCATAATTGCATGAAATCCTAAGCAGGCCAACCTGTCACTCTGAACACTGCCCCTGAGGCCGTAGCCATACGCACAATAATAATAAATAGGTTGATAACAGTGTGCTCCATTTACATTCCTCCCGATCTTGCCCTCTCGAGCTCTGACGTCGAGGCGCTGGTTGACCAGCTGCCCGAACCGTATCATCACAGGCGACCTTAATGCACACAATACTATTTGGGGCTCTTTTTGCACTGATGCCCGAGCCGGCCTAATAGAGAAGTTTCTAAATTCCTCTCGAGCATGCCTTTTTAACAAGAAACAGCCCACATACCATAACTTAGGACACAATACATACTCACATCTCGACGCGGCTTTTGGTTCTGCAATTCCCTTTCCATGTCTTCAGTGGGGTGTGCGCACGGACCCAAACGGCAGTTACCACTTCCCCACTTGCCTAACGTACATCGGTAAAGGTCCATGCAGTCTATTCTCCCATAACAACTTTAATGAATGAAATGCAAACTGGAGTACATTCACAGAAACATCTAAACTGCACTACACAGCCATAAAGCACCTACAGGTGCAGGAAGCAGCCCAACTCATGACGTCGCACATCCACGACGCTTGTCATAAGTCCATTCCCCGGGCCTCCAGTGCGTCCTGCAAACAAAGGAGGCCCTGGTGGAACGAGGACTGTCGGCGGGTGCGAGAGGCCCAGAACAAGGCGTGGGGTGTGCTTCACCGGTACCCCACGTCGCATAACCTCATTTAGTGTAAACGGTAAAAGGCCTTTGGAAAGTGTGTGCGTCGTGAGGCGAATGGAGAGTTGGCGCGCTTTCCTTACGTACATCAACTCATACACAGACACTCACAAGGTATGAACAAGCATATGTGAACTTAAAGGATAACATACACATAGTCTGCCCCTGGTAATTACAACAGGGCGCACACTCTAAGACCAGGCTAACACTTTTGAACAACACTTCCAACACGTTTTCAGCTCTGCACACTACACAAACACTTTCCTAAATCATAAAACCGCTTATGAAAAGAAGTCCCTAAAGAATATAACAGGTCAAAATCTGGTTACAATTCTGAATCTACACTTCACGAGTTGAGGGTTGAACTGAGCACATGTAAACATTCAGCTCGAGGGACAGATAAGATTACATACACCATAATACAACACCTACCCCCAGACACTCTTAAAATACTCCTACACCTATACCATGAAATATGGCTTTCGGGGCAGATTCCACACTCTTGGAGGGAGGCTATAGTAGTGACATTCCTGAAGGAAGGGAACGACCCTTCCTCTCCCGCCAGTTACCATCCCATCGCCCTGACAAGCTGCCTGTGTATGCTGCTCGAGAGGATGATAAATAGCAGGCTTGTGTACTTCCTTGAGTACAATAGGCTTCTCGAGAGCTGCCGGGCATCCTTCAGGGTGGGGCGATCTACCAACGATCAACTTGTTGAGTTGGAATCCTTCATAAAAGATGCATTTGTTCATAAGCAGTAGTGCCTTACGGTATTTTTAAAGATGATAGTCTTTCTTGGGCTTCTTAAACCCAGAAATTTTGGTCTGTCTGTATGTATGTCTGTCTGTCTGTCCGTGACTCGATTTAACAAGCCGGCCAAAGTAAGGTTGATATTGCGCAATAGATTTATATACTCACAACCAAACGTAAACGCCTAAGCCCGGTTTATGTGTTCATACCCCTCAACATTGTTGAACAAGTACAGGACATTACGCAAATATAAGACAGGACATTACTACACAAGGGATAGGTAAAGATGGTCGTGGTTTGTTTCCCCGAAATCCGGTGTCGATCAAGAACCCAATCCCCGGGCTCCGGTTGATTTCGCAGAAGGCTGGCAGGGTGATGGTGTTGAAGTTATTGGAGATGGCGGTCGAATTGACGAACTCGAGGCGTTGAGGTTAAGTGGAACGAAGAGTGTATTATAGCTGTTTACAGTAGGAAAACTGGGTACGTGAGTAATAAAAGGAAAAACTTCAAACTTCAACTAGACGGTAGCTCCGTGTACGCACAAATCACTCGAGCTCCTCAACTTCGCCAAACTCTCCTTTTCTCAGAGCCTACAAAAACCGCTCGAGAAACGACTTCCGAGACTGTCTCCCCGCAAGATCGGCCTAGCTTCCCGGTACGGCGCTGTACCCTAAACTTCCGACGCGATCTTAACCTTTCTTCTAGGAGGCTCACAAATCCCAACCAAGCTTTAACGGCCAAGACTATATGTCCCGCCGGGAACTGCCCAGCTCGGCGCTCAGACAAGAGCGATTTGTAACGGTCATGTTCGGCCTTATAACACCTCAAGATCACACTCTCTCGAGAACGCCCCTGTAGCGTTCGTACACGCGTAAGGCAGTCCCCAAATTCACTACAACAGCTGTCACTCAGCGCGCTACGAAATGTTCAATGAGGGGCAGCCATCTTTGGGTCAACTGCACGCTCGGGGACGAGCGAGTACGCGCGACCCCGCGGGGTGAGAGGAAAGGCGGCGACAGTGCACTGTGCCGGCCGGGGCGCGTTAACAATGGTGTCTCGCACGGCACGCGCTATGATGCCTGTAATTCAACCACCTCCGCGCGTAACGTCGACGATACTCGGAACCCGGCTGCGCCCTCAATGGGGGAATTCATCATCATCATCATCATCATCATCATCACCAACCTATCTACGCCCACTGCAGGGCAAAGGCCTCTCCCAATATTCTCCAATTACCTCGGCCCTGTGCCAACTGTGACCAATTTATCCCCGCAAACTTCTTAATCTCATCTGCCCATCTAACTTTCTGCCGCCCCCTGCAGCGCTTGCCTTCTCTAGGGATCCACTCTGTTCCCCTAATGACCAGCGGTTATCTTGCCTTCGCATTACATGCCCTGTCCACGTCATTTCTTCTTCTTAATATCTACTAATATGTCCTTAACACGTGTTTGTTCCCTCACCCACTCCGCTCTCTTCTTGTCCCTTAATGTTACACCTATCATTTTCAGCTCCATTGCCCGCTGAGTCGTTCTCAATTTAAGGTGAACCCTCTTAGTGAGCCTCCAAGTTTCTGCTCCGTTGGTGAGTACCGGTAAGATGCAGCTGGCATACACTTTCTTCTTCAGCGACATTGGTAGGCTGCTATTCATTATCTGAGAATGTCTGCCATATTCACCCCACCCCATTCTGATCCTTCTAATTATCTCTGCCTCATGGTTGGGATCTGGGGTCACAACTTGGCCTAAGTAGATATATTCGCTTTACACTTCCACTGCCTCGCCACCTATCTCAAACCACTGTGCTGTCCCGAGGTTATTGATCGTTACTTTATTTTTCTGCATATTAATTTTCAGGCCCACTGTTCCACTCTGTTCGCCCAGTGTGGAAAGCATGCTTTGCAATTCGTCCCCCGAGTTACTTAGCAAGGCAACGTCATCAGCAAATCTGAGGTTACTGAGGTATTCTCCATTAACCCTTACTCCCACCTGTTCCCAATCCAACGTTCTGAATTCTTCTTGTAAGCATGCTGAGAATAACATTGGATCGATTGTGTCTCCTTGTCTGACACCCTTCCTTATAGGTATTTTACTGCTCTCCCTATGGAGGATGATGGTAGCTGTAGACCCATTGGAGATATCCTCTAGTATTCTTACGTATTGCTCATCTACCCCCTGGTTCCGTAATGCCTGAATGACTGCTAGGGTTTCGACCGAGTCAAATGCTTTCTCTTAATCTATGAAGGCTATATAAAGAGGTTCAGTATACTCAGCGCACTTCTCTATCACCTGATTGATCGTGTGAATATGGTCCATTGTTGAATAACCTTTACGGAACCCTGCTTGTTCTTTAGGTTGACTGAAATCTAAGGCTGCAGAGATTCGGTTAGCAATTACCTTGGTAAATACCTTGTAGATGACTGACAGTAAGCTGATAGGCCTGTAATTTTTCAAGTCCTTCATGTCGCCTTTGTTATGGATTAGGATGATATTCGCGTTCTTCCAAGATTCCGGTACCATTGCGGTCATTAGGCATTGCGTATACAGGTTTGCCAGTTTTTGAAGTACAATTTCTCCACCATCCTTCAGGAGGTCTGCTGTTATCTGATCCTCACCAGGTGCTTTGCCCCTTTCATTTCTTTCAAAGCCTTCCTTACTTCTTCGGTCGTTACTGGTGGGATGTCTATCTCCTCTGAACTACTGTCTTGTTCGGCATTATCCTGTATGTCCCGGCTACTGTACAGATCCCTATAGAACTCCTCGGCCACTATGACTATTTTATCCCTATTTGTGATGACAATGGGGGAATTATCCCCGTGGTATTCGGTGGGCCATACTATTCGTCTCCCGTGCGTGCCGTGACGAATTGGCGACGGCTGCGGCGTAGAGTCGACAGTGCTGAGCCCCCAGACAGGGTGCCAGGTTCTCACGCGCAGCCCGATCGCCTGGCCGCTGATCTCATAAGTGGACCTTACAACTCGCCCTTTAAAACGGTTCTGGACTTCTTGGTTTAGTCAATCCGAAAATAATTGAAATGGCCACTCGTTTCACCCCTCCTTTAGCAATAACAGCGGACACAAAAAAAACACGTGGAAGGAGCAAGGCATAACCACAAATGCGCCCCTTTCCATTTTGCAGCTGATCCGAACACACAAAAAAACGCTTCAAACACTAAGTGGGAGTAAAAGGAAATTGGGTCGTGTCTCCGGGGCGCCTTAACGCCACGAACAACGAGACAACTCAACCTATAGCACTGATGCGAGCTATAACTTCAAACAGACACAAACATTCCGGCACTCGACAACAAGAACAAAAGGAATGAGGACTGGCAAACAACACGGTCAATTTTGCAGTCAACAAAAATAAAACGTTACAAAGTTTGCATTGCCACAATGCGCGCGCGCGCAATTGTCCTCCTTAACGGCGTAGCCTGATAACGTTCCTTCCAGAATGATCGGATGTGCTTTCGCTCACTTGCGGTGCACAGAAATTTCGGTTCGGTGCGCGGATTGATCAATTCGGTGCACGGATCGAGCACCCAAGGCATCTGGTCAAGCACAACCACGGCACACACACACACACACCACCGACGAAAAAGGACCGGTGAAGGGGAACGTTCAAGTCCGTTGTGGCGGTATTAAGGCTGGCAGGCAATTCAATAACGGCCTCGCAAACAACATTCTCAAAAGAGAGTAGTGCATTCGAGTATTTCAAACCCCTCTGCAGATGATCCGCACCGTGTAGCGTTTCAACGTCAACGCAAGTGTCGACCATTTACCCCGTGAGGCGAACACAACTTCGGGGAAGACGGAGTGGTATCGCAAAATGAGAGATCGCTTCCTGTCCCATAGGCCAAATGGCAATGCCTCTCCAATGCCCCAACGTAAGGCAATGCTGCGCGCTGACAGCGTGAGCGCAGGGTAGACGCTGGAGCGGAATGTCGGCCCGCGAACGCGACGACCTTCTCGGGGTCATTCTTTCCTTTACGTATACAGTGCCCCCCAACAACAACCTCCCAAGCGCCTGTTATTACGAAAAACCGCTCGTGCACACTATGTGCATTATGAGCAGCTGCCTGACCAAGACAGTTTTTCGGCTTTCCTGGTACGCACTCATCCTGGCACAACTCAGAACTCGCGCCTGTGACACACGGCCAGGTCACAGCACCTAGTGCGTCAACCCTTCCAGCGCGGCTCCTGACTATATCTGGGTAACGGCAGCAAACGACACTAAAGCTTCGAAGCTCTATCCGAGACACCGGTTTCGCGACATCACCGATTGCATCTCGTTCTTCAGTTTCAACTGTAGCTGCTCCTCACATGGCTTCTACCTTTCCTTCGCAATCTTGTCGGGCACTGTCATTCTTGGTTCTACAGTCTCCACGCATGGATTTTGATGTTCTCCATCTGCCTCCTCGGTTACACTCTCACCATCAAGACTACCTAACCCACACGACCTCGCCTTATCGTTCCTACCCTCGTCACACGCTTTCTCGTCTTCTGTCTCCTTTCTCTTCTGGACGAGCTCCTGAACGCTCGAGACGGAGTTGACTTTCTCGTGCAACTTTCGAGCGTAATTGGGAGCGCGGCGGGCCCCAAGTCTTTCCTGGCCATCTCCAGTCTCCTCTGGTCCACCGATTAGAATTTGGGTACTCCCCATGCCAGCAAGATCAGCATGCATTAGCGCAGTGTCCGGTGCAAAAGCAGCTGGCGGCCCTACACCCGCGACAACGGGGCTACCCCTTGACTGTGCTCCCATACCGGACGCACTCACTGAGATGCTCCGCGTGCTCGCTTCCCTTTCCATGCAGCGGTTCTCGGCTCAGCCTCTCGCTTCCCGTGTGCAGCCATGGACGCTTATGTCGTTCTCGCGCGGCTTAAAATTGAAAAACGGGCTTCGCCCACTCAACTTTGCTGTTAGTGCATAACTGGACCTGTACGAAGGGTTCGCTCACATGCGCTGCAGCTCCATCTCGAAATTTCGCCCGCGAGGCTACTCGTCCTGTTGGAGCATTGCTTCATTACACCGCTCTACGGTATCCCCACACGCACTTACCTCGTCGCTCCTCATCCCAATGTCCGTATTCAAGCGTTGGACATAGGCGGAAATGCTAGCCTCGTGTAGGGAGTCATGGCTGCTTACTTTGTCATCCCAATGTTCAACTTACAAACATTTGATGGAACAATTACACTTCGCTGTCACCATACAACTGGCTGGATCTGTGGCCCATTGTTTCTGCTCGCCAATGTCCGAGGGCATGGGCGTCTGCCTTCTCCGTTCCAGCTCCAACTCATACCTTCGCAACCGCTCTTATATTCGAGCTTCAGTTTTTCGATGCGCACTTCGATTCTCGCGCTTCTCATCACTCTCGCTCCTCCGCTTTGCGCCTTCTTTTCTCTCGCGCTCCTTCCTCCTGGTGGTCCGCCCCTTCGCGCGCTGCTTTTCTCTCCAGTTCCCAAGACTCCAACTCCATTCGTCTAAGAATTATCGTCGCAGACTCCGCTTGGACCACCCCTCCTGCCGCCTTTCCTCCTTGAGGTGGCGCCTCAAGTGTCTGATCATTTCCGTCTCCTTCCGCCTTGTTCGCCAGCATGCTCCGCGTGACTACCATGCAACCCCAGACGCAACCTACTCCGCCAGAACGAAGCGCAAGGAATCCCACTCACCCACGCCTTCGGTGGTCGGCTGCCGCGTCGTTGGCCCCGTGCGCTGGCTCGCCTGTGCCGCTCCACTCCGTGCGGAGCGCGGCAGCTGCCGATGAAGGTGGGGTTGCGTCTGCTTGCCGCCCCTGGTTGTGGCCTGGTGATTTCTTCTACCAAATCCCTTGGGCTGCACGAGTAAAGATGGTCGTGGTTTGTTTCCCCGAAGTCCGGTGTCTATCAGGAACCCAATCGACCGGGTTCAGGTTGATTTGGCTGGAGGCTGGCAGGGCGATGGTGTTGAAGTTCTTGGAAATGGCGGTCGAATTGACGAACTCGAGGCGTTGAGTTTGATTAAGTGGAACAAAACGTTTATATACAGCTATTTACGGAAGGATAACTGGGTACTTGAGTAATAAATGGAAAAACGTCAAACTTCAGCTAGACGCTAGCTCCCTGTGCGCACAAATGACTCGAGCTCCTCAACTTCGCCTAACTCTCCTATTCTCCCAGCGTACAAAAACCGCTCGAAAAACGACGGCCGAGACTCTGTCTCGACGCAAGATGCCTCTAGTTCCACGGTACGGTGCTGTATTCTAAACTTACGACGTGATCTTAACCTCTAATCTAGGGGGGTCACAAATCCCAATCTTTCTTTAACTGTCGAGACTGCTTGTCCCACCGGGAACTGCCCAGCTCGGCGCTCAGACAAGGACGATTTCTAACGGCCAAGTTTGGCCGCATAACACCTCAAGATCACACTCTTTCGGGAACGCCCCTATAGCGTTCGTACACGCGTAAGGGGGGCCCAAATTCACGTAGGCAGCTGTCACTCAGCGCGCTACGGAATATTCAATGAGGCGCCGCCATCTTTGGGTCAACGGCACGCTCGCGGACGAGCGAGTTCGCGCGACCCCGCGGGGTGAGAGCGAAAGGCGGCGACAGTGCACTGTGCCGGCTGGGGCGCGTTAACAATGGTGTCTCGCACGGCGCGCGTTTTGACGCCGGTGATCCCAGAACCTCACGGTGTCACGTCCACGGTTCTCGTACCTGGCGGCGCCGTGTGAGCTCTCAATGCGAGGATTATCCCCTTCGTATTCGGTGGGCGAGACTATCCGTCTCCCGTGCGCGCCGTGAAGAATTGGCGACGGCTGCGGCGTAGAGTCCACAGTGCTGAGCCCCCACACAGGGTGACGGGTTCTAACGCGCAGCACGGCCGCCTGGCCGCTGATCTCATAAGTGGGCCTTCCAACTCCCTCTTTAAGGGGGTTACTGGAACTCTTGGTTCAGTCAATCCGAAATGAATTCAAAAGCGCCACTCGTTTCATCTCTCCTTCAGCGTTAACAACGAAACAAACAAACAAAAGAACACGTGAAAGAAGCTAGGTGTAACGAACAATGAGCCCCTTTCCATTTCTGCAGCTGATCCGAACCCTCTCTCATCTTAGCTACAAACACAACATATTGACTAGCCGTTCAACAGGGACAAAATACTCTAGCAAACCTGAACCAAACAAAAAAATGCTAAAAACACTAAGTGCGAGTAAAAGGAAATTGGGTCGTGTCTCCGGGGCGCGTAAAAGCCACGAACAACAAGACAACTCTACCTATAACACTGATGCGCGCTATAAGTGCAAACACAACCAAACATTCCGGCACTTGACAACAAGAAAAAAAGGGAGAAGGACTGGCAAACAACACGGGCCATTTTGAACTCAACAAAAATAAGCTTTAAGAAAGGTTGCATTGCCACTATGCGCACGCGCGCAAATGTCCTCCTTGATAGCTAGCCTGATAACGTTTCTTGAAGAATGTTCGGGTGTGCTTTGGCTAACTTGCGGTGCACAGAAAGTTCCATTCGATGCCCTGATCGATCAATTCGGTGCACGGATCGAACACCCAAGGCATCTAGTCACACACAACCACGTACGCACACACGCACACACAGACACACACACACACACACACTGCCGACGAAAATGGACGGGTGAACAGGAACGTTCACGTCCGTCGTGGCAGTGTTAAGGCTGTGAGGGAATTCCATAATGGCCTCCCCAAGCAAACTTCCGAAAACAGATTAGTGCATTCGAGTATTTTCAACCCCTCCTCAGATGATCCGGGCCGTGTAGCGCTTCAATGTCAAAGCAAGTCTCGACAATCTAGACCCATGAGGCGAACACGAGTTTGGGGAAGACGGAGTGGTATCGCAAAATGCGACTTCGCTTCCTGTCCCATAGGCCAAGTGGCCATGCATCTCCAATGCTCCGCCGTAAGGCAATGCTGCGCGCTGGCAACGTGAGCGCAGGGTTGATGCTGGAGCGGAATGTCTGCCCACGAACGCGACGACCTTCTCGGGGTCATTCTTTCCTTTACGTATAAAGTGCTCCACAATAACAACCTCCCGAACGCCTGTTATTAGCAAAAACCTCTCGTGCACGCTATGTGCATTTTGAGCAGCGGCCTGGCGAAGACAGTTTTTCGGCTGTCCCAGTACGCACTCATCCTGGCACAACTCAGAACTCGCGCCTGTGAAACACGGTCAGGTCACGGAACCTAGTGCGTCAGCCCTTCCAGCGCGGCTCCCGAGTAAATCTCGGTAACGGCCGGAACCGACACTAAAGCTACGAAGCTCTATCCCAGACACCGGTTTCGCAAGATCGCTGATTGCGTCTCGTTCCACTGTTTCAACTATAGCTGCCTCCTCATGGCTTTTCCTTCTCCTTCGCAACCTCCTCGGGCACTGTCATTCTTGGTTCCGCAGTCTCAACGCATGCATTTAGCGATTCTCCATCAGCCTCCTCGGTTAGACTGTCACCACCAAGACTACCTAACCCACACGACCTCGCCTTATCGGTCCTACCCTCGTCACACGCTTTCTCGTCTTCTATCCCCTTTCTTTTCTGGGCGAGCTCCGGAACGCGCGAGACGGAGTTCACTTTCTCGTGCAACTTTCGAGCGTAATTGGGAGCGCGGGGGGCCCCGAGACTTTCCTGCGCGACTCCAGTCTTCTCTGGTCCACCGATTAGAATTTGGGTACTGCCCGTGCCAGCACCTTCATCGTGCATTAGCGCAGTGTACGGTGCAAAAGCAGCTGGCGGACCTACACCCGCGACAACGGGGCTACCCCTTGACTCTGCTACCATACGGGACGCGCTCGCTGGGATGCTCCGCGTGCACGCTTCCTTCTCCATGCAGCTGTTCCCGGCTGAGCCGGTCGCTTCCCATGCGCAGCCATGGCCACTTATCTCGTTCTCGCATGGCTTCCAACTGAAAAACGGGCTCCGCCAATTCAACTCTGCTGTCAGTGCATAACTGGGCCTGTTCTAAGGGTTCTGTCTGATGCGCTGCAGCTCTATCCCGAAATGTTTCCCGCGAGGCTGCTCGTCATGTTGAACCATTGCTTCATTACAGCGCTCTACGGTATCCCCTGACGCGCTTACCTGGTAGTTCCTCATCCCAATGTCCGTCTCCACGCGTTCGACACCGACGGAAATGCTAGCCTTGTGTAGTGAGTCACGGCTGCTTAATTTGTCATCGCAATATTCAACTTCCAATCATTGGCCGGAACCATTACACTTCGCTGTCGCCATACAACTGGCTCGATCTGTGCCCCCTTGTTTTTGCTCGCGGATGTCCGAGCGCAAGGGCGTCTGCCTTCTCTCCAGCTCCAACTCATACCTTCGCAACCACTCTTCAGATTCGAGCTTGCGTTTTTGCATGCGCTCCTTCGATTCTCCCGCCTCTCTTCTCTCTCGCTCGTCCGCTTCGGGCGATTCTTTTCTCTCGTTCCGTCACCTCACGCGCTCTTTCCTCCACTTCGCGCGCTTCTTTTCTCTCGCGCTCAGCCACTTCTCGCGCTCTTCCCTCCTGGCGCTTCCCCGCTTCGCGGGCTGCTTTTCTTTCCCGTTTCTGAAACTGCAACTCTATTCGTCTAAGAAATATTGTCTCAGACTCCGCTTTGACCACCCATTCTTCCACCGTTCCTTGTTGAGGTGGCGCCTCATGTGTCTGACCATTTCCGTCAACTTACGCCATGTTCTCCAGCATGCTCCGCGTGACTACCATGCAACCCCAGACCTAACCTACACCGCCACCACAAAGAGCAAGAAATCCCACTCACCCGCACCTTCGGTGGTCGGGTGCCGCGTCGTTGGCCACGTGCGCTGGCTTGGCTCTGCCGCTCCACTCCGCGCGGAGCTCGGCCGCTGCCGATGAAGGCCGGCTCGCGTCTGCTTGCCGCCCGTGGTTGTGGCCTGGTGATTTCTTCTGCCAAATCCTATCGGATGCGCCAGTAAAGATGGTGGTGGTTCGTTTACCCGAAGTCCGGTGTCGATCAGAAACCCAAGCGCCTGAGATCCGGTTGATTTGACAGAAGGCTTGCAGGGCGATGGTGTTGAAGTTCTTGGAGATGGCGGACGAATTGATAAACTCGAGGCGTTGAGGTTGATTAAGTGGAACGAAGAGTTTATATACAGCTATTTACAGTAGGAAAACTGGGTACATTAGTAATAAAAGGAAAAACGTAAAACTTCAGCTAGACGCTAGCTCCGTGTGCGCACAAATCACTCCAGCTCCTCAACTTCACCTAACTCTCCTATTCTCGGAGCGTACACAAACTACTCGAGAAACGACAGAAGAGACTCTGTCTCGCCGCAAGAGCCGTCTATTTGCCCGGTACGGCGCTGTACGCTAAACTTCAGAGTTTATCTTAACCTCTAGCTTAGGGGGCTCACAAATCCCAACCTAGCTTTAACTGTCGAGACAACTTGTCCCTCCAGGAACTGCTCAGCTCGGCATTCAGACAAGAACGATTTCTAACTGCCAGGCTCAGCCTTATAACACCTCAAGATCAGTCTCTAGGGGCCGCCAATGTAGCGTTCGTACATGCGTAAGGGAGTGCCCAAATTCACGTAGACAGCTGTCACTCAGCGCGCAACGGAATATTCAATGAGGCGCAGCCATCTTTGGGTCAACGGAGAAACGGAAGGCGCGACAGGGCACTGTGCCGGCCGGGGCGCGTTGAAATGCTGTCTCGCGCGGAGCGCGCTTTGACGCCGGTAATCCCCCCACCTTCGCGCGTCACGTCGACGATCTCGGAAACCGGTGGCGCCGTCTGCACTCTTAATGGGGAGATTATCGCCGTGATATTTGGTGGCCCAGATTATCCGTCTGCATTGCGCGCCGTGACGAATTGGCGACGGGTATGGCGTAGAGTACACAGTGCTGAGCCCCCAGAGTGGCGGTTCTGGCGCGCACTCCGGACGCCTCGCCGCAGATTTCATAAGTGAACGTTACAGGATATTTACAGTGTTCCTTTATACAAAAAATCATGGACTCTTGGTTTTTTAATAAAAAATCATATTCTACAGCTGCAGAAAACCGCCGCCTCCAGGCGGCATATAAAAAATCACGTGGCAACAGCAACGCAAGGTTCCCCTAGCTAGGTTACATGTTCTGCTTGGAACGCACTAGGAGCACTGCCACGCGGTTCTATAAACCTTGTAGTCGGCCACCTCCATTCACACGCGCCTCCACCATACAACAGCACTGGAATTCGAGGAACGCAGCCTGAATCAGTGGATTACAGTAAATTCAAATCGCCTTGAGCAACCCTTTAGTGTGTTTGTCTTGGTATGAGCGCGACTGTACAGGAACGGCATGAGAGGTGAGCAGGAAACCAAAGGGGGCATTTTCTTGGCAAATGTCTACAAAGACTACCGTCTTTTGACGACATTTGCAACAAAAGGAGCAGATTCGCGGACAAATGTTTTGATCTTGAAAAGTCCAACGACATAGCCTGGCGATCCGACATTCTTAGCGACCTCGAGTCCTTTGGTTTGTCAGGTAACATGTCAAACACCATTTCTAGTTACATGTTCACGAGGTCATTTCGTATTAAGGTTGGGTGATCTCTGTCCGCTATATATGTACAGGAAAATGGTGTGCCAGAAGGTGGAGGTTTAAGCTGCACATTGCTTATAGTTAGGATGAACTCCCTCCGAAAGGCATTGCCACCAACCATTTCGTTTCCATGTATGTAGATGATGTATATTTTAAATCCTTCCCTGTAAATTTGCGGACGTAAAGTACAGCTCGGTGTTAAAAAACTTGCTGGATGGGTGGACGCTAATAGTTTTAAACTAAACCCGGGCAAAAGTACGTGTGTTCTGTTCTCCCGCAAGCGCAGGCTTCATGCGGACCCTGAGATTACTCTTAACCGTGCATCTATTCCTGTTAAAAAGGAGTACAAGTTTTTACGTGTCATATTTGATGACAAGCTCACGTTCATCCCACACATCAAAGCACTTAAACAAAAATGCCTCAAAACACTAAATACTCTCAAGGTCCCCTCCAACCAATCTTATGGTGCGGACAAAGAACTGCTTCTCCAGGTCTTTACCTCCTTAGTCGGGTCTCGGGTAGACTACGGCAGCGTCGTGTACGGCTCGGCATCAAAAATGACACTAAAGATGCTTGACCCTGTACTCCAGTTGGGCATTCGACTTGCGTCGGGTGCGTTCCGCACAAGCCCGGCAAAGAGTCTATTCGTTGAATGTTGCAAATGGTGCTTTGAGGACCAATGAACGTACATGGACTTGCTCTACGCTTTTAAAATTTGAACGTTAATCACCATCTTTTTAAACCTGTTTTTATGATACATACACATCCGTCCGTTCCTTTTCCGTTCACACTTTGAGTCAGGCAGGATGCTTTGGATGTCAACATCTCCTTTTTAGACATTTACACATCTTCTTTTACTGATGTTTTACCACCCTGGCAGCTTCAACCTGTATGTTGTGACTTGTCTGTTATGAAAAGTGATAGAACCAGGGTAGCACAAACTGCAATTTCGCAGCACTTCTTGTCCCTACCGTATAAGTATTAATGTGCGGAGTTTTATAGTGACGCATCAAAAACTGCAACCATAGTGTCTTGCGCTCCTCATGGGCGAACCTTTTATGCATACAGAACCATGAGCACATAGAGCACAATTTACTGAGCTGAAGCATATGGCATATTACTCATTGCACAACATATTCTTGAACACAAAATATCAAAGTCCAACATATAGACAGATTCCTTGAGCGTTGTGCGCCCATTGGCATCACACAAGCCATGCAAAAACAGAATGGTTAATATGGTTTTCAACACTATCATGTTTATATATGCCAAAAAACTTGTTTTGGTTTTGTGCTGGGTTCAAGGCCATGCTGGGATAGCTGGCAATGAGGTTGCTGATCAGAAGGCTGCAGTTGCCGAACATAGGAACACAGTATATAACAATCCTACCACACAGTGGCCTTATGCAACAAATTCTACAAGACCTTCGTAGCAAACGGCAAGCACAGTGGAATGAACAGGCTGATAACAAACTACACGTAATAAAACTACACTTGGGATGGTACACTACTGGCTCACACAAAGAAACACGGAAGTCACCTTGGGTAGGGTGCGGATAGGCCACACCCATGCAATGCACTCATACTGCTGACGGGATCTTAAAGACCCCAGCGCAGCAGTTGCGAAGAGGCCCTATCCGTAGTTCACATACTCATTCATATGCAAGTCATTCGACATAACACGACACAAACACTTCAGAGAACTTTTAAGACAACATATTCCATGGCACCCATCATTGTTTTTGGGGGATGATGCCATGATTTCTGTGAAATGCGTGTTTAAGTATTTGTCAGACGTTTAGTTTTTAAAGCTCATTTCCGATCATGCATAATCAAATCTGGCCTACACACCAGCCATTACCATTATCATAATTGATTTTACTATGTCCGGTTTACATGTTTTTGATACCTACCTTTATGTGGTAATCGCTTCTTTTCATTAAATAACGTCTTCTATGGCGCTCTTTGCCCTAGCTGGTTTTGCGCAAATAAACACCAACCATCATCATTCATCCAATCATAATCGGATTGTACAAACTCTGCCTTCCCTTGCTCTGTCCTCTCTCTTCATACATTATATATACATAACACTTGATCCAGCTTACCCTGTACTATGGAGAAACGAGAAAGCAAGACTAGGCTTGCGCTATTTGTTACCCTTTCAATATATTCCCTTTCAGAAACGCTTGAAGCCGTTCAAAACCGCGCGATTAGATTTATTTACTCAGACAATTCACGTTAGACTAGCGTATCTGCCCTCAAACACCGCGCAAACCTTAAAACATTAGCCTCACGACGAAAAACCTCTCTCGTTTGCCTTTTTCACAAATTTATCGCGCAGCGCCTTCTTCATCTGCTATCTCTCCCACACACCGGACGTCATGCCGCAATGGCCATCAATGAGCTGTTTATCCTCCAGCAGCCCGCACATCTGCCCATCTGCCCTCATTCATAGTGCGAACAGCCAAAGACTGGAACAGCTTGCCCACCGACGCCATCCAGCATTCCTACCCTACTAAATTCGAGAATTTCATCGATAACCTTATTATTTGATGTATCAGCCCATTCCTCATTTAGTACCCCTACTCGGGGCATTTGAGGTACAATAAATAAATAAATAAATAAATAAATAAACAAGTAAATAAATAAATAAATAAATAAATAAATGAATAAATGAAACTTTATTGACACAAGGATGGCGACTGCGCTATGTGGGGTCGGGTGGGGAGGGTGGTGTCAAATCGGGAAAACTTTACATTCTCAGGTGAACGCCAGCAGCGAGAGCGAAGTCCCACAAGGAGGCGAACACTTGCTTGGCTGTGGCTGCGAATAAATAAATAAATAAATTGTGGTGTTTAATGCATAAAAAGGTCGATAGCTCTTATGAAATCCCAGTCCATATTTACTGACGTTAAACCTGATGAGGGGTAAAGCCTGAAGTTTATAAATATATTCTTGGCGCCTTGGTGGTTTTGCCCACGAGATGAAAGCATTTAGTTGTAGAGGTTTACATTTCTTTCAATTTGTAATGCCGTTGTAGCGCGCACAGTTTTATACAAGTGTCACAGTGTGTTCTTTCAGTTTGCGTTTTTACCCACGGAGGTGGAACGTTCCAGCGCGAGGACTTGGAAAACACGGTTCCCGGTGTGTTAGTTTTGTACGCTTGACGTTCTAGCTCCAGGCCTTAGAAAACGGGCGCGCGTTTGCCTTAGTACCATGTTTATATAAGAGGAGATACGTCGACGATTACAGAAGAAGACGACAGCGCCATGCCCGAAAAGAAAGAATGACGCCAAACCGCCGTTTCACAAGACAGCCTAATTATATGCGAATATCAGAAGGAGTAGGGTGATGTCCAAATTTCTGGTGGTGCTGGATGATGTACATTCAGAAGCTATGAGACAGAGGGCGGTGGAAACAATCGGCGTGCGCTTTAACCTGGAGGTTGTGAATAGAAGACGTTTTCTTAACGGCGTTGGCAGCCCGAAGTAGTTTGGCAATTATGTGGGAAAGAAACGTTTTGCCACAGTTGCTCAACAGCACCCGAGCTGCTTCATGTCACTAGATGATAATTCGTGATAAAAGACAGCAACGTCTCCAGCACTGCCACCTTTCAGGAGACCGGTACTAGCGTATGGGGTTAATTGATCAACATCCGTCAAAATCCAGCAGAAACCATTTGGAGGTAAGAGCCCGTAGAAGTCTACGGAGGAGGAGGAGGAGGAAACAACTTTTATTGTCAGACAGAGCGCGTTCAGCGCCCGATGGGGTGGCTCCCTCTTCACGGGTTCCATATGCTTCCAGGGCCGCCTGGCCCCTGTGGATCAGTCGGAGCTGGTCTTCCAGGGCGGGGCTGGATAGCAAGATCTCCCATCGCTCGTCAACGGTGAGGATAGTAGGCGAATTGCTTATGGGTATAAGTGGGGGGCGGTCTTTGGAGAAATTGCACTCTCCTATGACGTGCTGGAGAGTGCCTAGTAGATTGCAGTGAGGGCATCTGTTCTTGTAGATTTCAGGGTACCTTTTATTCTGGAGGCAGGGGTGAGGAAATGAGCCTGCCTGTATTTGCCTGTATATTGCTTGTTCTGCTCTAGTCAAGGAGTGGTGGGGTGTGGGAATGTCTTCCTACCGTCCCTGTAATATTTGACTATATCTGTGTAGCTGGTGATGGGTTTCCATCCCCTTCCCTCCTCCTCGGTGGCCCGGGAGTTCAGCGCTCGGGCCTGTTGATGAGCATATTCGTTGCCCTCAACAGAGGAGTGGGCCGGGACCCAAACTAATTCAATCTTTTGTTCAGGAGGCCTAGCTTTTTCGAGGAGTTTTAGAGCCGCAAGGGACACCCAGCCAGATCTGTAGTTCTTGTACGCAGCTTGTGAGTCCGTAACGATCTTGGTGACGTTAGGTTGCAGGAGTGTGAGGGCTATCGCCACTTCTTCTGCTTCCTCTGAAGATGGAGTGTTGATCGATGCGCAGGTGACCAGCTTGTCCAACCCGGTGACCGCGACCGTTGCCCTTGTGGAGTGTTTGGGCAGGGAGGCGTCTGTGTAGAGGACAGTGTCGTCTTCCTCCAGGGTCCTGGAGAGGGCTCTGGCCCGGGCGTCGCGCCGTCCGGCGTGCCTTGTGGGGTTCATGTTGCGCGGTAATGGTTTGCTTTCCATCTTCTCAGTCCACTCTTCGGGTAATTGGCCGTGACAGGTATAGTGGGATTGCTGCCATCCGATCTTGCGGAGGACGCTTCTGCCCGCCTTGGTATGGCTAAGGCGGACCCTTTGATTGGACAGGTGGGCTTCTATAAGCTCGGCTACTGTGTTGTGGACTGCCATTTGTAGTAATTTTGTTGTGGACGAGTTTGTGGGAATACCCAGGGCCTGCTTTGTGGCTTTCCTGATTATTGTGTCAAGTTGTATTACATCATTTTTCAGGAGTTGCATATACGGCGCTGCGTAGATAATTCTTGAGGTAACAAAGGCCTGAACGAGGCGCAATGTGTCTGATTCTTTCAGACCCCTCCGCCTGTTGGCCACTCGCCTGATCATGCTCAAGATCTGGTCTGACGCGAGCTTGATTTTTCTGATCATAGCCGTTGCCTTGCCGTCTGCCTGGATCAAGAGGCCTAGGATCCTGAGTTGAGGTACCGGAAGGATGCGGATCACTTCTAGAGTGATTCCAATGGTTTCTGATCGTTTCCCTGATGTACGTGGTCTAACAATGGTCAGCTCCGACTTTTGAGGCGAACAGCAAAGGCCACAGGCCTTCACATAGCTGTTAACCGTCTCAGCTGCTTTTTGGAGCGTGTCTTCGATCCATCCATCCGATCCTGCTCTCGCAGTCCAGAGGGTGATGTCGTCGGCATACAATGCATGTCCCAGGCCATCAATGGACTCGAGAAGCTTGGGCAACGGCAGGAGAGCAATGTTGAACAGGAGTGGGGAGAGAACTGAACCTTGCGGTGTTCCTCTATCCCCCAGTAAGATCGGTTGGGATGTCTTCTCTCCTATTCTGATCATGGCCGTTCGGTTGCTAAGAAAGTCTCGGATATAGTTGTACGCTCTCACTCCGCAACCCGTGTTGCGTAGGTTGCGGAGGACACTATCATGCGTGACGTTGTCAAAGGCACCTTTGAGATCGAGCGCTAGTATCGCTCGGGGCGCCTGTTTCGTTGCCCACTTGATTACTAGCTCGTTAAGTTGTATGAGAACATCTTGGGTGCCTAGGTGTTGCCTGAAGCCATACATTGTCTCCGGCATCTGGTCGGTGGCATCCAGATGTCGCTGCAACCTCTTGAGTACCATACGTTCCATGATCTTCCCCACGCAGGACGTGAGGGATATCGGTCGCATGTTGTCAATGTGAGGTGTCTTCCCAGGCTTGGGTATGAAGCGGACCTCTGCCTCTTTCCATTCCGGTTGGAGTTTGCCAGTCTCCCAGACTTGGTTAGTGTACTGGAGCAGCTCTCTGCGGGCCTTGTCCCCGAGGTTGTTGAGTAACTTGTAGGTAATGGTATCGGGTCCTGGCGCGCTGGCCTTATTGCTCTTGGAGATTGCCGCGACCAATTCGGTGTCGGTGAATGGTTTGTCTATTGCTTCGTTGGTAGGTCCTGCATAGTCCTGAGGTGCGATGTCTCCCTTCTCAGTTTTCAGGTACTTGGCCTTCAGGTCGTTGATGAGTTCATCGACACCGCCAGTATAGTTGTTGAGGGTGCGTGTGAGGCTTCGATTAGTGGCGCTTTTGCTGCTGAGAGGGTCGATCAGGTGACGGAGGAGAGACCACGTATTCCTGGTAGACAGGGTGCCCTGTACACCGTCACACACGCTCAGCCAGTTCTCTTTGCACAGCTGGGTCGCGTATTCAGCAGCTTGCTTGTTGAGCTCATGGATGCGTCTGCGAAGTTTCCTGTTGTGTCGTTGTTTCTTCCAGCGTCTGGTGAGGCTGTGTCGAGCTTCCCAGAAGTGGGCAAGCCTTGCGTCCACAAAGGGTGTCTGTAGTGTGGTCGCAATTTTCTGGGTATATTTCGCTACCAGCTCGATTTGCTCCTTGGCCCATTCCCCATATGGTCTGGTGCTGTTCATGTTCTCATCTTCGTCGGCTGCTTGCCTTTGTCGAAGCTTGTCCCAGTCAGTTAGCTTTGCTGTTCCCATTCTTGCCTTGAACATGGGCCCCCTGATCGTGATGTTTAGTATATCGTGGTCCGAACCCAGGTTTACCCCCGTGTTCCGCCACGACACGTCTAAAGTTCCACTCAGCAGGGTAAGGTCTGGAGTGGTGTCACGGGACGTACTTGTACCCATGCGGGTGGGAGTGTCTGGTTCGTTGAGGAGGGCTAGGTTGTGCTGATCCATGAGGTTCACCAGCATCCTGCCTCTCTATGAGCAGAATTTGTAGCCCCATATCGAGTGAGGCGCATTGAAATCTCCTAATATCAATAAAGGCCGGCTGCCCGCCTCTCTCTTGCTGTCGAATAACGTGCCCTCTATGTCTAGGTCCTTCTTAGAGGGCCGGCAGTACGCGTTGAGTATAAAGATGTTGTCTTTGCTTCCTATGCTTCTGCTGTGGATTTCCAATAGAACATGTTCACACCCTCTCTGGCCAGTCATGTGTTGCGTAGCAGCTATATTGCTTCGAACGAGGATTGCCGTGCTTTTCTCACTGGGATCGGTGTATGTGATGTACCCAGGGAGTTTCGGTCGCGAATTCGTTTCTTGTACTGCAAGGATATCCGGCTTGTCTTCCGCATTATATATGTACTGCTGCAATTCCCCTATTTTGTCCTTTATTCCTCGACAGTTCCATTGGACCAAGGTCGTTGTATCTCCCTTCCTGTTCTTACGACTGTCCTCCATCTTGGCTCAGGCTGGTGGTCGCGCGACTACTTCCCATGCATGGTTTTCCATACGGCGCTCCCTTTTTGGCTTTCTGGGTGGTTAGAATCAACTGGTTGACATTAGCCTCGAGCGTGTCGAACTTGGCCATCCTGGACGTTACCAAGCCGAGCTGGTTGGTAAGCTGTGTGACCATCGCTGTGAGGGCTTGAATGGGCTCGGCCCACGCTGGCTCCTCCGATGGACGCGATTCAATTTTCTCTGCCTCCATAGCTGTCACAGGGGGCTCTGACTGAGCGTCCCTCTTGGCAATTTTGCGTTTTGTGTCATCCTCGCTGCTTTTTGATTTTTCTAACGCCTCCATGCGCGCAAGAAGCTCGCTGATTTGCTGATTCTGCCTACCTATAAGCGCTTTGAGTTGCGTGCATTCCTCACAATCTTTCTTAGGGGTACTGGGAAGTGGAGGGAAATCATTGTTGCTAAGAGCGATAGGAGATCTATCTGCCCAGCCCACCTGTTTAGCGGCGTTCTTGGCTGGCGTCTGTCCCCGGGTCTTCGACCTTGAGCGCGACTCCCGGCGGCGCCCGCTGCAGCTGCTCCCGGCCACGTCACCCGGCGACGACGCTCTCGAGCCCGGCCTTGAGGCACGGCTGTTGCTCCGCCCTTTCCTGTCGTCACGGGATAGAGAGCGGCTCCGGTTCCCTGACGTAGCTGGTCTCTCCTGACGTGGTGGTTTGCAGGCTTCTGGTGACGTGTTGGCGTTCCTCCGCTCCCACTGACGTTTCCGTACCACGTACGGGATCTTGAAGCGAGCTTTGCACACCTTGTCTGCGGTCAAATGTTTGCCTCCGCAGAGGTCACACTTGGGGGTACACGTATGCTGTTCATCGGGATTTGGAGCACCGCATCCTCGGCAAATCCGGTCTGTCGGATTCGGGCAAACATCCATGCGGTGACCCAGGCGACCACACTTGTAGCAGATATCTATCTGCTTCCTGTACAACGAGCATTTGGCGAGCAGGCCCCCGTATCGAACGTAATTCGGCACCTTGGGTCCATTGAAGGCGATCACCACAGACGTCGTATTGGCGATGCGGTTGGCCTCTACAGCAGTGGGATTAAATTCGGTGACGATGTTCTCGTTGATTTCTTGAACCGTGTCTCCGAGGGGGACGCCTCGTATGACTCCCTTGCTCATGCCGTGTGGGGCCGATTCATAGGCGCTGACCTCGTGCTTGTTGCCTTGGACGACAATTTGGGTGACTCTCACGTATCGGTTAGCGTTTTCTCTCTTCGAAGTACTGATGATAACGATGTTTTGTTGGTAATTCGGACATATCACGTCCCGGATCCGTTCTTCTTTAGAGACTCCCGCCGCAGCATAAATGGCTCGGCCAACTTCCACATGGCCGACCTTGCTGATGTTGAGACCCCCGCGTGGCCTCACCACAATCTTAGTATCTTCTCGCGGCAACGCAGGCATACGCGCTCCCTCGATTAACTTGCATTTGGCATTCTCGGGTCCACGACCAGTACTGGAGAGTTTTGACTGAAGTTCTTTGGACAGGGCTAGGTCTCGTTGACGCTGGCGCGACTTGCGTTCACCGGCGATGCGCCATCCCAGGGTCCTGGTGACTTCTTCGGGGTTAATATCCTCCCCCTCTACTTCAACACTCATGGAAGTGGCCATGATGCTGGTAGATTTCGGAACAATGTCCGTTTCAGCAGCGACCGCCCGTCGGCGCAGGCGGCGGCGAAGCCCAGCGGCCGATGGAACACGTCTAGGCTTAGCAACGGCTCGGCTCGGGTGAGCACAAAATTGTCCTTAAAGTCCTCAAAAATGGTCCCCTACCTCAAAGGCGGGTATCCTCGGGGTCCTGATGATTTCACGGAACACTTGGGGAGCATTTTTGGTCCACAAGGTGATAAGCCGGCACAATCATCGAAAAACTGCGGACCCGATGTGAAGAGAGTACCACCGGTCAAGTCTACGGACACGCCTTCGAAGGGAGCGTAGGAGCACGGGACTGGTAGATGCAAACCTGCAGCGGAGGACGTCGATCACATGTACTGTTGGCACAAAGCGCAAGAGGCCATATATTGTGCGCCACAGGTAGAGATTTCGGGCCACAAAAAAGTTCGGGTAACGTAATGGCATGTATTCTGAACCCGCGATGTCAAGAAGTGGCACCATCGTGATGTTTAGGCTATAGGATGGAGAAGTTGACATGAAACTACGGGAACCGTTTGAGCCGGTGGGAAGGTTTTTTTCACTCGCATAGCACTCCGTTTGTAAGGCGAAAGAGATGGAGTTTGGGTGGCAAGCGCATGTCTGCCGGCTTGACGGATACATCGAAGTGGTTGGTTTCCATGCGGTAATAGGAATATGCGCAATATCGCGTTTCCAGTTCGCTAGCTTCAGATACATAAGCGTGTTTGAGTGGCACCATTGGTGAACATGGTTGACCGCACTCGAAGGATGCGTGCGGCACGGCAGGCTGCAACAAGGAATAGAGTGCGCACCGCGAAACAGAATCGGCATCCCGATTCTTTTCAGTGAACCTGTAAGGGACAATAATATCGTACTGTTGCAGACGCAGCACCGACTGAACAAGGCACCGAGACTAATTCATCATTGCTGATATCCAAGAGAGCGCGTGCTGGTCTCTGATGATGGTAAAGTGACGGCCGTAGAGATAGGGGAAAACTTCTGATTTGACCACAGAACAGCAAATTCTGCTCAGCTGGTGTCTCGGCGCAACTCCCTTTCGCAACGACCTTTTCACCATGTTGAGCAAAGTGTAGCTCAACAAGAGAACCGCTACCTTCAGTGTGAAATACAATCGGTGCCTCGCTGCTGTGTCCCTCCCTTCCTTGTCGTTGTCGATGTTGTCCGCGGTCCGTACCCCTCGGCGCATGCCTGGCCAGGGTCCGCTGATGATGATTTTTGCAGGATTCCCCTAGGGATTGGCCAACGAAATAATCCATCGCGAAATAGCTTCGCGTTCGACTACCGTCGTCATCTTCCCGTATTGGAGCCGCTGAAGAAGAACAAGGAAAAGTAGAGAAAGCTGCGAAGAGGAGGGTAGGAACGTTGCTCTCATGCGGTGCACCATCATCAACAACCGTTACTTCTCCAACGCTGACGGAGACCAGCGATTGTACCATAGAGACGAGACCGTCGACAAGAACATAATAGGCGAGTTTCGGCGCCTCGAGAACCACCGCCTACTTACCGTCACACGACAGTACTTGCGTGTCTTTGCCACCGGTGTGGACCCAGTCGCGGAATTCCCTCTGGCGCTACTAAACACCAGATCACTCGACATAACGGCAACACAATGGAACCACATGGAACCTCTATGATGCTTTGCATCCTAATCAGCGTTCCCCACGGGAAGATGGTGTAAGTTTTATTTGTCCTGGGTATTCGTCCTGGGTCCTCGGCAAAAACGCCCGTGTGTACGATATTTCGGTGCACGATAAAGATCCCAACGGGGTGAAAATAATTCCGGAGCCGTCAGCTTCAGCGCTCCTCATCGCCTGCGCTGCGTCGGCACGCTAAACCCTATCAGAAATAAGGCAAGCATTTTGGTGTGACTGAATGTCCGTTTTGTCTGTCTGCCTGCCCCCGAATTCATCCACCGGGCCAAAGATCAATCATATGTTTGAGAAGACATTGCTACATCCACAACCATTTATAAATATCCAGATCTCGTAAAATTATTCCTGGTAGTCAAAAGTGTTGGGAAAAAGTACTTCAGATTTTGGAGTAGAATAATATTGCATAGGATTATTTGGAACATTTTTTTATGAAAAACGCGTAAATGCTGGATTGTTGCCATTGCAAACGAAATACTGAACAGTAGCAAACCCAATTGCTGTACAACAAGGCGAATCTGTCAGTGGTCCTGCGACAACACTCTAGCACATCTCTCAGGACCTGTGCGAAGTGGCACCACTTAATAAAATATAGTGACGCCGGTAAATTGCGCCGTTTATGTTTCTGGTCTATGCTACGCGAAGTCGAATTTCCTTGTGCGCGAAGTGCACAAAGCACTGGAGAGAACGGCGCCCGATGCGATATTGCTTATGCATCAGCGGCCATGGCAGTACTGATGAAGTCCATGTAAAGAAAATGCAAAGAAAACACTGATAAACATGGTGGCGGAGGAGTGCCGAATTTCCCAGGCCTGTCATCTCAGGCGTGCCAAGTAAACGTCCTAGCATGGTACCGAGTGGCAAGGAAAAGACCATGCAGCAAAGGGCCCTCTGAGACATCGTGACATACACCTGGTGCGTGATGCGTGCATCGTCCGTTTCCGAACTCTTTGACGACAAAGCTGTAAACATAGCGTCCAAAACAAACGTGAAGTGCACTTCCACGAGGACAAAAATTGTCGCGGAAGAGCATCACGGGATGGCGGCGGAGAGACGAGGATTTATATAGCAGGGGTACGGAAGACTATAGTCTTGCAACATTTGCAGCGTAACAAGGAGATGCGTAGCTACTTTTTCGTAGGCGTTGTCCTTGAACGTAGGTTCAAGTATGACAGCAAAACCAGACACTGTAGAGAATGACCTGTGAGGACTTTAACGCAACATTCTCTCCCCGTGTGCATGTGTGGAAATCCCGGCCTGCTGATTCTTCCACACGTCACTAGACTGGTTTATGTTTTGGTATTACTCTGCAGTGTCTTAAACTATCGGGTAGTTTTTCTTCAGTCGGGGCGTTTAGGTCACATGCGTAACGTTACCCTTTCATTCTCTGGCACTCGAAGATACCAAATACGAGCCCGGTGTTCTTGCTGCTTTTGATACTTTTCCAGTGCGCTGCAGGGGTAAGGTCCGGTCTTGATTCCTCCAAAGATCAGCGATTTGGCGAACTGCGGGTAGCCGCTCAAAGCACCTTCTTCTAGCTTCTTTCACATATATTCCGCGGCCTGGAGTACACATTTTTGTTAGGGAGGTCTTGTGTAGTTTTCACGCCGTAGGAATTCAGCCTGGCTGTAACCATTTTGAGCGACATTGAGTGGCATGCGAGAAGACTTTTGTGTAGGTCATTCGTATTTTCACAGACGCCTTCACATACCTCATGGTTGCTTGTGCGGGTACGTTGCTCTGTAGATTCCTCGGCTTGAAAAGACGGGGCGGAAATTCTACAGGTACGTAATTCACCAAAACTTCAACTTGACCGTGCACCGGAACTAGGACCGTTTGTCAGATATCACAGTCTCACGACTTGGATGTCTTGTGAACCCAGTTTGGAACCAGTAATGACACTGGTAGACAAAAGGTTTTTGGGCAGCGTGAGATCTAAGGGTTTGGAATAGTTGTCTGCTGATATTATCCACCAGCGGCTGTCGAATCAGAAAAGGTACATTGCTGACTTCTTTTATTGTCCACTTAGAAGGTCTGATGCCATTAGGGGCCGCTTTTTGATGTCTAGTATTTCAGATATCGCCCACAGCACCTGACGACTCGTGGTATGTGGGCTCCTCCGCATGGGCATTAGCCCGATTCTACGGCCTATTGTTTGGCTTCATTTATGCAAATTCTGCCGTGAGGCCAGGCGAACAAAACCCACTTCTAGGCTTATCCAACTGAAGCCGTCAAGTGTGCTCCTTCTCAAGGGGGGAAGCCCGCCTTTATGTGGAGTGCCCTGTTGTGGTTGCGGAAGGGCATAGCATCGAATATGAATGAGTGTCTCTTACAAAGGGGCGGATGCCTGGTTCACCGTATTAGTTCTCCGTAGCTTCTCTAACAGATTGACCACCCGCGACGTCATCGCTGATTTTATGGGGGAGGTATTCCTGCCCACTTAGAGGGAACTAAGGCAGTAGGTTCGAGAGACGAAGTTGCTCTGCGGAAAAAATAAAAATACACAGCTCCAAAAAGACATACTATCATAATGGTGCCCTTAAACGACAGCTATAAGGTGGAACAAATACGCAACTTACCCAAGTCCACCATTACCAAATCTCCTATACCGACGAATTATCGCATCCAAGCACTGCAACAGACAACCTAAGACATGGTGCGAAGACCCACTCATAAACTGAGAATGACATCTGTGCACATATAATTATCTATTGCTGGCGTTTACGAAGTCTTTAGTCGCACGGCAGCTGAGTATTGAGTAATTAGCAATAAAGTGACCAGGTAATCTTGTTAGGCCAAGTGGAACCTGTTTATCGTACCTCAGAATCAAACGGAACCATGTAGCTTGATGCCTTCTGGGTACTGCCTTTCACTACATAATACTCAACAGGGCGTTTGTCACTCAGAGAGGTCCTATTATTGAATTGCTGGTGAAATTGACCAGTCTCTTTATTTTTTTATTTTTATTTATTTTTTTTATTTTTTTATTTATTTATTTATTTATTTATTTATTTATTTATTTATTTATTTAATACTGCACACCAAGTAGGTGGTCCAAGCAGGACGGGCAAAACAAACGGTATGTATACACACATAAAATGCAATGCTATATTATATCATTAAATCAACGAAGGAACCGCAACTGAGAACTCGCTTGGAGACATACGACATAAACATGCCACAGTGAAATTTAAATTTCGGTAGAGGCATAAAAGGGTTTCCAATCACAAGAATACTAGAAAGCGTGTTAATCAAGAGCAACTTTGAGAAGCGTGGCTAAAATCACAAACGTCAATATATAAAGATTAATAAATTGTTGGGGCAGGGTTTTCGTAAAAAAGCTTTCTGGCTAGTTTTTCCAGTTGCCTTGCATAAGTGGAAAGTACAAAAATTTAAAAGTATTTGTTATGGCAAAGTGTGGGGACAAACTATGACTATGTGTATGTGTGTGTGTATGAAAATAACGGGAGACTCCTTTGCACTGCATTGGGCATTGATAGGCTGGTCATGTTAATGATGATGTGTATGCCGTGTTTTCCTCGTGGCTAACGGACTAATGGATGGGGCGGGGGGTAATCTTCCGGTCTGCACCTAATTAGAGACTCTAGAAAATCTAAGTGGTCAATTCGAAGTCTAATGCGTAGCGCTTGAATTTTCTTCATTGCCATGATACATGACGGAGTGTCAGTTATTATATACTGTTTATAAATAAAACGAACTGCCCTCCTCTGCACATTCTCAAATTCATTAATGTTTTTGTTTATGTACTGGTCCCAAACAACCATTGGATACTCCAGTTTAGGCCTAATAATTAAATTTTTTGCTAAAATATTAACGTTAGTAGGTGCAGCTTCAAGCTTATGCCGCAAAAGACCAA
The DNA here is from genome assembly GCF_048455015.1 of Haemaphysalis longicornis. Classification (NCBI taxonomy): domain Eukaryota; kingdom Metazoa; phylum Arthropoda; class Arachnida; order Ixodida; family Ixodidae; genus Haemaphysalis; species Haemaphysalis longicornis. The sequence continues at coordinate 210,731,938 of NW_027526385.1, read as the reverse complement.
ATGTTTTTTAGTTATGAAGAAGTTACATGCTGAATGTGGTGATTCCAATCTAATATACAGTTGAATACAACACCTAAGCACTTCAACTTACTAAACTCCTCGATTAAGGCGTTTCTGGTTTGTACCTAAAATTAGGAGTTTTGTGTTGTTATACGTAAAGGAACTGTGTCTGTAGTACTAACTTTCATGCCCCATTTGTCGCACCAAAAGGGAATTTCACACAAAGCCCAACCTAACAATGTTGGTCGGTAGCAGAATGCACTTCCGTTTAAATCATGATATCAGCCGCGAACATTGCAGTATTCACAGTATCACCAACCACAGAGAGTAAAACATTACATACAACATAAAAAAGCAAGTGCCCCAGCAGAATTCCCTGCAGGACACCTGATGGGATTGTCAGTGAAATGGAAAAGCTATTGTCAATATCTATGTATTGCGCACTAACTCCTAAAAAGAAATAACCGAATTTGCAAGTGTTAGTGGTAATCTTACAGCTCTGGGTTGAAGAGAAGGCTTCCGTGAGGAAACCTGTCAAATGCTTTGCCTAAATCTAAAAACAAAAAATGTATTTGCATTGGTTTATCTCAGACTCAACGAAAATTGTGAACGGCGGTAGCCAAGTGTTTAACGGTTGAATATCCCCTTTTAAAACCAAGGTTGAAATGTACTCAATGCTTGATTTTTTACAGTACGTTAGGTTATGGTTAGCTAAAAATTTTCCGAAGATTGTGCCCTCACGTAAAGACAAAGCGTCTAAAAACACCCTTTCAAGAGACAGGCGATGACAATTTGAGCTTGCCGCACCTAAAAGATCTACGTTTGACCTTCGCTGTGAAGACTTTGATTTTGACTAGGGCTGTATAAAAAGACTTGCCCATTGACAGCGGAGTCTTCATGAACTTTTTCGTTAGTTTCTGCTAATTTTGTTACTTCTGTTAGCTGGGCGGTTCTCGTGACCATGCTCGCGGCGTTCACCGTGACTCCCGCCTTCCCGTCCATAACCCTCACAGCGAAGCAGTGGTGGTCGCCGATTGTGATTCCCGGAAAGTTCAGGTGCTATTCCAACAAAGCCTTCACTCTAGCCGCTCTCCTTTCCACGCTGTGGTTCCGACCCACGTTCTTGTGTCATACAACACATGGCCGTCCAGCAAGTGTCGGACGCCCTCGAGCTTCAACGCCCGAAAGTGTCACCCCCACCCGGGGGTAGGCATGAGTAGGTGACGGAAGCCGATTGGCCGGCTGACACGACGTGAGGCCGCGTCGCGTTTGCAGGACAAATAAAGATGTTTTCTCTCTCTCTCTCTTCTTGTGTAACTGGTGCACTCGGTCGGTGTTTGAAAATGCCGCCGTGACGTCGCGCTCTTCATGCTTACCGAGGCTCTGAGGGTCGGATGCCATCTCCATCGCCAGCCGGGCGAAAATGGTTTTCCCCGTTCTGAAAAGCTTGAGCCGCTCTATCTGACCGACACACTGGTCATCCGTAATCACCTCAAACTTGTTATTTACTCCCAGCTCGAAGAGTTTCTCCGTGCTCGCCCTGTCGAGAGCAGACCATCGGCCTGACCACAGCAGGCCCAGAGACGATGACGGTGAGTAGCGACTCAAAGAGTGGGTTGCCCAATTTCGCCAAGGCTAGGCTGTGTTGTGCAGCAATGCGGGTGATCGAGCGCCGAGTGTTCGGGTGCTCGAACTCCGACGGAGACGTCGCTTTCCTCGCTCGTTGAGACGGAAAGCTGCCTAGCCACCCCACTGCGTGCCAACCCTGCGTTGTGCGTTATGAGGGACCACATTACTACTTCACATTATCATGAAATGTAAATTGGAGCTTCTAGGGGAATTGTTCACACCTCGGCTGCTTTCTGCCTATAAAATTGTGGGTAGGTGAAGGAGAGCTACCACCATACAACTACAAGGAAGTACCATCTCTTAATTTCAACCGGACTACGCAGAAATCCTTGACATAGGCCACGACCAACTGTTATCATTGCACCTTGACACGGCACGCATGCCCTATAGTATGAAAACAAAATATTACGAACCATGCGTTATATCTTCGGTTTATTACAACGTCATAAACTTTTTTACCTCCAGTGGTGGCAAATGCCACCGAAGATAACCGCCGGACTTCTGAGGCCGATAGCCGTACATTCGAAGTGCTTCCAAAACATCATGATGCTACTGGTACACCCATTCACTACATTCCTTTAAGCGAGAAGGTGAATTGTTCTCGCCAGAGACTGCACCTCCCGCGGCGGCTTCACCGCTGCGGTAGCAAGGAGCGCTGCTGAACACGTCACAAAATTCTTTTATTCAGTGGTAGTGCGGCGTTGATGCGCTCCTAAAGAGACTGATGAGTTGTATTTCCTGCAGAGCTCATGCAAATCCTTATAAGCAACAGGAAGATATTTCAATGGGAGACCACGGACAAACTTCCCAAACAAAGACCGAGCCGAACCCCTAAACAAGATGATGAAGTGTATGCTGTTTGTGTACATCGACGTGGACATCAAGATGTGAAACGAAATATTGCCTTGGGTAATTTTTGCCTACAACACAACTGCAAGGAAACAAAGCATGTAAGTTTTCCTATGGTCGACAGTAGACGATGATGATACAGGCCATGCCGTGATGCGTAGAAATGTAAAACGTCAGCGCTGTAGTCCCAAGATACGTCTAGCGCGTTGAGGCGAGCCGCCGGATTTGGTCGCGCACGCACTACAAACCAGCAGCTTTTCTATGACGAACACTACAACTTCTGAAACCAAGACGCCCATTATTCCAGAGGTAATTGTGTGTGTATATGGACTCGATTTCGCTGCGTGGGCTCAGTGTAACCCCGCTGTTACGGTATTTGGGGCCATGTAGAATACATCAAAGCGTTCAACTCACCTACAAAATTTTACCCGAGAATGCGTCGTGTAAACAAGAAGACGCTTGCATGGGCTGCGTCAACCAAGTGGTTCGTCTGAGCCTTAGCACGTCACTGATAAATATTTCTAGAAATAGTTGCTGCGTTACTTTTGCCTCATATCTGTCCTACCTCTTAGATGACCATTGCGGTGGATCAGGAATTGTTTTGTTTTCTTATGCCCCTTGTCGCTATTATAATGCAACCCTCGAACGGCTCATTTGTTTTCGAAGCGAAGCTTGTTGTCCCTTCTGTTCTTTGGCTTGCCGCACAGGGTGTTTTTTTAATAACGATAGTGTATCGTAGGCGGTATTCAGACAAAACATTCTTAATTGCCCGTGTTCATGATATAGCTCCACGCATCCAGAAATATTTATACGCGTTCATAAATATTTGTAGGCAAAACGCCGTGTCGTGGAATAAGCCAGGGTTCTTCAATACACGTAACTCACGCTCTGCTTTCTTATGTTTAGTTCTGTATTTTTTTGTGGCAGACGTTTCTTTATTTAAGCCCTGTTTTCTGGAAGGAAGAGAATTGTTTTGAGTACGTGGCAATGGTCACAGCGGATAGAAGTAAAGCATATCTTGTCAGTTTTTGCCAAACCAAGAACATATACTCCCTGTACAGGCACTTGCGTTCCACTTACAAAACTCCACGTATGTGGCGAGCTAGTTTCTCGGTTACGAAGGCACAGCAGCATAGCGGCAAGCAACATTACAAGGAACTGCGCCCTTTGAGAGTTTACAAGTGTTCTTGAGACTGAAGTGTTACTCATACGGGCACAATGGAGGTAAGCTGAAAACAGGGCGCCCTTGCGCGTTTGTGAACTAGATCTCATTGCTTAGTGGCTCACCTTTTTCCTGTTGTCGACTTCATAGCGCATTGGATACACATTGGCACGCGGCAGCTTCGTGGGAGGACTGACACACAAGCGGCGCAGGTATCAAGTTGGCCGTGTCAGACAACCGTACCAAACGAATTGCCCTTCAATCATAAACAGCATTTTAGCTTGTTTATTAAGCCTGTTTGGCACTAGAAGCTCTCTTTAAGCAATGCGTGTTTTGACAATAGCAACACTAGTGTTACGTCAGGCGTTTAGGGAAAAATGGATTACTATTTCGACGCGTTGGTTGGAGTAGATCATAAAGCGAATGTGTGTTTACATACGTTTGGTTTGTGAAAAGTACTGCTTCGTATCTTCCATATTTACAAGCGATATAGCCACTCGCTGTACTCAAGAAAGAGCCACCCCGCTTAATACTGTCCTTATCAACTTGTGAAGAATCTTATCGAGCGAAGGATGCCTGAAGCAATAGCAAACATCCAGATATTACTTGCATTGGCTATACTGCCATCCTAAAGTCTGAGACGTCTTCATGCCCAGCGTATAGATAAAGACATGGGTGGCATGCTTATTGAAGATTCCGAGCTCTTCACAAACGACGCTACTTCGAAATGCCACGATTCGAATATAAAACGGCTGAGGCATTGCCTAGATGTGCTCTTGAAGCAGCTTCTTCACAGGCTTCAGGTTAGGGGGGTAGCAGCACAATGGTTCCCCAAAGACATTTTGCCATCTTTAGTGTTCTGTAGATATTTAATCGCCACGTTGAAGGTGTATGAAGATAAATGGCCGCAAAATGTTCCCTGATGGGACTGGCAGAATACTTTGGCAACCCGTCAATAGATAATTTAGGCATTTCTCTGTTGGGGATGTACTCTTACTTGTCAGGTGTAACTTAGCCAAGGTCCCAAATTTCCCTGACCCTGCCGCACGTGCTGTGCATCCAAGCTACTAGAAAGATGGTAGCGGCCAATTCAGTTCGTTGAAGTTCAAATTATTTGCTTTGTAGTAGATTATTTTATCGTGCTTGTAGTTGATAGTTGATTTCCCCTTCGCATTACATGGTCTGCCCATGTCCATTTCTTCTTACGAAATTCGTCTAATAGTTATTAACACGCGTCTGTTCCCTGAGCCACTCCGCTCTCTTCTTGTCCCTTAATGTTACACCTATCACATTCCGTTCAATTCCTCGCTGAGTTGTCCTCAATGTAAGTTGGACCCTTTTAGTGAGCCTCCATGTTTCTGCCCCCTAGGTGAGTACCGCTATGATGCAGCCATCATACACTTTATTTGTCACGGACAATGGTAGGCTGCCTTTCATTATTTCAAAATGTCGGCCGTATGCACGCATTAAGGGAAACAGAGTGTATCCCTATAGAAGGCAAGCGTTGAAGGTGGTGGGTGAAGGTTAGACGGGCAGATGAAACCAAGAAGTTTGCGGGATACATTGGTCGCTTAGCACAGGACCGAGATACTTGAAGATATACGGGAGAGCCCTTTGCCTGCAGTGGGCGCAGACAGGCTGGTGATGATAGTGATGACAATGATGGTGGTTTAGTTAATGAAGTGAGTAACGTGTAAACGAATGCGCTACCTGTGATTTTTGAAGTATGAGGTCTGAGAATTACCGGCGAGCCATATTGAGGCAGCTTTTTAAAACACAACGTAATGCCATAAATTCGTGTGTTTTCGGTTCGGGTCGGCGTCTATTTGTCTTTTTTAGCTCGCCATCATGAAGAGACCAAACAGCAAAAACCTTTCAACACGGTTACCATTTACTATACAGCTCCTTTTGTGTTGGGAAAATAACGGATTCGATCATGACGTTTACGTTAGCTTGAAAGACGTTGTGCCGATTTTCCCCGGTATTAGTTGAGTCGCTGCTTTATTAGTAACCGGAATTGGATAATCGAAGCAGTAATTGCCTAAGCATACGACGAAGAATATTCACAGCCCGTAAGCTATGGCGTAATTTAGACAATGGCAGGCGTAACAACTCCATATTGAGGTTCTTGCCACACGTCGAAAAGTGGCTTCACTACCCTGCAATAGCAGCAGCGGTGTTTTTTCTCGTGGACGAGTGGGTAGCCAACTGTGGTCTTGATGACTTCGCTTTTGGAACGAAGACCAAGTACAAAATTGCCCCCACCTCCCCGAAGGGAATCGTGAGGAAGTGCGAATGCATTTCTTGCGCCGAGAGTACACGGCGTAGTAATTGTGCCATCGCCTTGAGAGGCGCAGTACCGGCGAGGGGAAGCTGTCAGGCGACGGGAGAGGCGCGCGCCGAGGGTGAGTGCAAACCTAACCCTTCTCTTCCCTTCACGATTCCCTTCGGGGAGGTGGGGGCAATCGGAGCCGGACCCAGCCGACTCCAGTCGATGCGCACGCCGCTAGCGACATACAACGGCGCATGCTCCAGGTGCTTCAACCACGCCAAGATGCTACCACGCTTTACTAGTCCGCGCCTGTACGTAGCCGGACTCACCAGCCTCCGCTTCACGTGCACGTCTATCGCAACGTCCTCGGGAACCAGCCGCGGAAGACACTCCACCACGCTCGGAACGTCGATGGGCACGTTCACGATCTGTCCCTTAATGCCGTACTGACCGTTGCCCCGAGTCAGCCGCCTGATGGCCATGAAGGGGAGGCGAGGCGAGATGAGGCGCTCTTCGACCGAGTTTAGATCGGGAAGGAGAGCGGGACCCCCACCGCCCCGGTGGACGATTCAGGCTCGCTTAAGAAGTGCATTCGCACTTATTCCTGGCCAATCTCCCACGTGGGTATGTGCCATGTCAGCGGTCAGGCAGCGCGCGCCCATCTCCCCCCGTTGCTAAGGGAGACGAAAAGCGCGCGCACCCGCAGCTGTGTCTATGCGGACGGCGGAAGTTTCGGGGTCGCTTATAAAGTGCATTCGCACTTAAAAGCGGGCGTGATTCCGGCATTATTCACTGTAAAAAACATACACCTCCTCATTTGTACAATGTAGTATCAATGCACTCATCACCCGTGAAAGCGTCTTTACTTCTCATCTTCGTAAACCGCGCTCGAGTTTACTCAGGACACACGTTTTTAAGGATTACAAACGAATGGCGTGGGCAGCACTACCGCAAACTAACAAATGATTTGTAAGAAGCGGAAACATTTGGCCTCGGCATAAGATGGTTTAGAGGGGGTTACAAAGTTAACTGGAAAGGTGGGGAAAGGTACCTCATTGACGCATTCACCTACTTTATCTACGTTATTCCCACGTAAGGGAATTCGCATATATAAGCGGTGCAGATTGAAAAACACAATATCGCTAAACGATTGAAATGTCTTGATACACCTAGCACATTTGGTGTACTGTCTCCCAAATATGTATCTACTGGAAGTAAATGTTTCCTGGTTTCTTTAGAGTATGGCATTCTATATTACCAATACTTGAAGGTAATATTGTTTTGTTACATATGTCTCCCTGAATAGGCGAAACAATCACAAGATTTTTGCCTTTTCAGAAGGTCGTAAGTACAATAAGGTTCTTTTCTGCTACGATATTCAATAAGTTGTATTTTTGGTTCATAAACTCCGACAAATATTCGTTTTCCCACTGAGTATGATTCCTAAGGCTAATGAAAGAAGATCCCATTCTTTTTGCGTTTGAATATTTACCTTAATAGGATAACAACGTTCTGCAGCTTGTTACCATTGCAGAGCTGTCAAAAAGAAACTATGAAGTAGTACCCTCAAGTTATACGAGGTTTCAGGCAAAAAACCCGGTTTGGATATAAAATTTCAGGACGATGGAATATTTAACATGGATTTTACATAGTTTACAAATAACCGCAATTGTTGTGCGTGCAATGCTGATACATAGCTAAACTTATGCACTAAATGTTGATGCAGTACCTTGAGTTGCCTTTTTGTGTAACTTTATGCTTCCTAATAACAAGGTTTTATTGATGTGATGTTTGTACTGACTACCGCAGTCCCTACATATGAACCATTTCCTTTCTCTAAATCAGCAAAGGCGATAAAAAGAGAGTATATTGTTAATGCAGGCGATATAAACTTGCTTACTGCAGCTATGTCACGAAATTATTTCGACAGCTGCGGTAGGATGCGCTTTTCAAAAATGAGTTCAGTTTTATTTCAGCAATTTGAATTGTCAGTATTGATTTCTTCTGAACCTTTCATTGTGCAGGATAAATATTCGGCAAGTTGGGGAAAACTAATCCAGTTTGGATATCTTTGTATAAAAAAGTGGCAAAGGTTGCTGTTTGAAAAATGGGGTTGCGTTTTGAAAACAAGAACAACGGCACTAATATTTTTTTGGGGGGGACAAAGTAAGTCACGTGTCCAAGGAAACCATGACGATATTATAAAGCAAACAAAGAATACCAACGTGAAGACGCCACGTGGCGAGTCTTAGCTATGTAATCAACCCCATAATTATTGTGTGAGATTGAATCATCAATACATGGTTTTACCTAATTTGACGTTGCCAACACTCTTAAGAAAACAAACTACTTGTAGGAGACACCATGTGCAAGCAATGTGTTGGTCCTTCAATTATAAGTTTGCATATTTTTTGACATAGTACTGATTTATTGTTCCCCCGATCTCCGTAGAATATATCATTCAAGCAGCCGCAAACAAGCGGCATGCCCAGCTGTGCACAATCTTGGTAAATTTGAGTGCGTATTGTTGCTTTAATTCGTAATCCACATATTGCCAAACCTATTTAAACATCATGTTATTTGAACGAGACATCGAAATGCATACGACATGATGCCAACAATTGGAACTCATTTTTGCGCGTTTATTGCGTTAGCCCCAACTCAACCTGCATTTTAACGAATAGAAAATAGGAGACAGAAAGACGGCTGCACTGTAGCGGAAATCAGCACTCGTCATTTCGTCGTACTCTTTTGCTTGTTTCTATTCGCGCTGTAGCTATGTTTTGCCAATAAACTATCAACTCGTCCTACAATACACTTTGCTCAATGTACCAATCATTTCTATGCAAAATGCGACGTTTATCCAGCCGAACGCAAAACGTGCTCACCTATATAAAATTGTGGCACAATTAAGTAACAGCTCATGCCATATTAGGTGATTCTTGCATTGCCGCATCAGTTGTGGTTGCTTGCCATCTCCTAGCAACCTAGCTTGCCATCTCGATGTACACACACGTGATGAGTTCGGGTCTGGGGGCAGATGGTGGTATTGGGGTCTGTCTTGAATGTCATGTTTCCGGCACATTTTATATAGATTGCCTATCGGGTCGAATGTTTCATGGTAGGTGTGTGCATGCGTGTGTTTAAATATGCTTGTTTCTGTAATAAAACTTCACTTGGAAGTCAGCGCTGGTCCTGTGCGCCTCAGCTTGAAGTCTTTGTTTCTGTTGCGCTGCATTGTTAAATAAAAACCTGTCTTGGCCTCTCTCGTACACTTCTATTCTCCGGTACCCTACCTTTAAATTCATCAATAAGTGCTTCGCGTGGCAGAGGTGGTCGAAGGCGTCATAGATTTGGGGCAGGGGGTACATGTGCTTTTTGGAGGGTGTGTTCAGTCGTCGGTAGTCAACACAAAATATTAATGCGTAATTTTTTTCTTTACAACCAAGACCGGCGAAGCCCATGATCTTTTCGAAAGCGGAAATGTCGTAGCTTGGCATGTCTCCCGCTTGTGTCGGGATGGATTCCCGCTCGTGCCAACACACGCACTACGGTGACTGTCGGGAATCGCCCTCCATCCTCGGTTATGATTCGGTTCTTTGATAGAGGTGTCTTACGTAATCTTGAGTTTGACAAAAACACTCGCGGTAGCCACGAATTAAAGCCGATAATCTGCTCCATTCTTCTATCGGTAACGCGGTATTCACGTCGAAGGGGTACGGAAGCTTGAAGGTATCATGGTGTCTGCGTTGAAAGTTAGCGACCGCGATCACGTCACTTGCATCTAGCGTTTCTTCGAGGAAAGCAATTGCACCGCCCTTGTTTAAGTACTGGTTCTTCACGGAGAAAAATTAACCAAAACGAGGAATTAACATTGCACAGAGCTCGCCATGCTCTTGCGGCAGAGACGCCATGGTCGAGAATCAACCCTTGGTCACCCTCGACGATAGCCTCGACATTAGGAGCAACATCTGAAAATAGATGTAGATCATCAAGCTTGCACGCGGTGACAGGGTGGCATGATCAACGGCGATCCTTACAGCACCATGGTGTGATGTGTTTCCTTCCCGTGTCATCGAGTGATCAGATGAGAAAAATTACAGACTTGGTCTGACTCAATTATTGCTCCGCTGTGTGTCAAAAACCCATTTCCGAGATGTCGCGAGAGCAGCGAGGTGAAATTATTAACCTAGAGGCGTACAGGTGCTGTCAGAAGTGATTGGAGCACGGGAGCTGTGGCCGAACCGAATAGGAATGCCGAGGAACCGCACCGGCGGTTACCAAAAGGAGCCCAACACGCATGCGCGCCACCGATGGTGATAGCCTATCGACATTGTTAGTCTATCAAGGAGGCGAACCGTAGTCGCATATGGCCGACCAGAAGGCCGCCTAAGAGCGAGCTCATCGAGATGTTGCGTACAAGGTGGGCGTCTATCTTGAAACGAAACCACGCACTTAGGAAAGCTATAACGGCGTTCACGGTCGGCCTAGCACCCAGTTCGGTTGGACCATTCGTAGTGGCCGAGTGGATCCGCGGCGAAACTACAAGCTGAGATACCTGAGGTCGGGCATAGTCAGCGGACCCATTCACGTGGCCGCGTGGAAGCAGTACTTTCCGCGGGAAGATACGACGGACGCTCCAACCTCGAGGGCACGGGAACGTGAGCCTGACGGAAAAGCGGAGGGAACTCCCCCGATGCACCACTAGAAAACCCGCAATTGGCGAGTCTGCTTGCCGGGTGGGCCAACGGCTCGCGATGGTTCAAGCTCACATGCCGAGAGTACGAGTAGCTCTCCAACAAAGACGATAGAACGCCAGTCCTGCTGCAATCCAGCCAGACAAGCCACTACCCTGGGGGAACGAGAGTCCAGCTGTTTACGGTAAAACAGCACCACGCCGCCCGTACAGCTGCGAGCTGTGCGGCTGTGTGGTTCCCGCGGTCAGCTGATCGCGCCCCATCCCTACCTTGGTAGAAGTTCCCCCCGGAGATGCGCCGAGCGGAAGCCATCGTCGGCACTTGGCTAACTAGCGAGCTGCGAGAGAGCAACATAAAGGCACTTTCGTGCCGGGGTGCCATCGTCAGGAGTCATCACTGATGACCCGTAAGCAGCGGAAGCCGGCGGCGGTTCAGCAAGCAAACGCACCCCCGTTGCAGGGCGAACCGCTGCGGGAAGTGACCGCCAGGGCGCAGGCTGCTGCCCAGGCCCTATCCTCAAACGGCCCAGCCTACTTCAGCAACGGGGCTTCTTACCATGCACTCGGTCCCCATAGGGTGCAGGGTTGCGATTCCGAGACAACTGGTGGACTGTGCCGACCTATGTAGTGGCGACGTGCGGTGCAACATGGCCAGTGGTGCAGTTGCCGATGTGCTAGGTTGGACTGTTTAGACCTGTTCGAGAAGTGGTGAAGGTTGCGCAACAAACGGTGAGATCATCGTTGGCAGGGGTCACTCGAGATCGAAGGGCTTCGGTCTAAGGTGGGAGGGATGTGGCAAACCCGGAGTCTCTGCACTTCCCAAGTCCGTGATGGCCGCCATTGGGGCGACAGGGGATGGTTCCCTCTCTCTCCGGTGTCCGCGTGCGGCTTGTTTTGGACCTGGAGTGTCACGGCGGTGTCGCGGTGGTCCCCCTTCATGTGACCGCTTTTTAGGGTGGTCCCGGGAAGCCGTTGTGAAGGCGCGGGACAAGGGAAGGTGCTTTTTAGGGCTCGCACGGTCGCGCAATCACAGACGTGAGTACCAGAACTTCGGCTTTTCCTTCCTTTGTCTGTCCCCATTGCGCCTTCCTCCCGATCTTCGAGAGTCTGCTGGATTATGACTAGCGAGAGAGAGAGAGAGAGAGAAGCTCTTTATTAGAAAAACAGAGTGTTTAGCCGGCGTACAAAATCGCCTTCATGCTACTCTGTTAGGGGAGGGGGAAAAGGAAGAAAGGCCCAAGAGAGAGGAGGGCAGAAAAGAGATGCAAGCTGAGAGAGGGACCAACGAAATTAAGTAAAAGGGCAAGAGCGAAAGTCTCAGAGTGGAGAGATTTAAAGTTTTTGAATTAAGCCAGTGTCGCTGAGGTACGAAAACAGAAATTTTAGGGCTAGGCGTTGCTGAGAAGAAGACGGCCAGGGCCCTAAAATGGTTTTTAAGGTCACTGGTCCTTGCGTATAACCTATGCGTGCAATGTTCTGTAGCAAAGTTGATCTAGAGTCCTTGTAGGCAGGACAGTGGAGTAAAAGATGCTCAATAGTGTCTACCGATGCACAGTTGTTGCACCTGGGGGCGGTAGATAGTCCAATGCGGCAACGGTAGCTGTTGGTGTAAGCTGCATTAAGTCGGAGCCGATGAAATAATGTTTCTAGATGACGGGGGAGCTGGTGAGGAAGTCTTGACGACAGCTGAGGGTCAAGGGAGTAGAGAAACTTGTGGTGGTGGGTAGGATCTGACCACATTCTATTTCTCTCTGAAAGGGCGTAACGTGTGGCCATGGTGGAAGCGTCGTGTTTGGTAAAAAATGTTCTTCGTATATTTCGGCGGGTGTGGCCTGCAGAGGCAGCGTCATCAGCTTTTTGGTTTCCCGTTATCCCACAGTGACCAGGCACCCACTGAAAAACAATTTTGTGCCCAGCGCCTACTGCAAGGTGATGTAGGTAGAGAATATCTTGAACGGCAAGTTCATATGTGAAGTGCTTGCCGCTCTTAAGGAGGCACTGAAGGGCAGGTTTAGAGTCAGTGAATATGGTCCATTCGCTGGGCTCTTGACGTAGGATGTAGCGGATTGCCTCTTTGAGGGAGTGTAGTTCAGCTGATGTCGAGGACGTTGGTCTGTCTAAACGGTAGGAAAAGAGTTTACCAGTCGACGGGACGAATAGTCCAGAGGAAGAACTTTGCGGCAGCGAAGACCCATCAGTGAAAAGATGAACCCTGGTGGAATGCAACCTGTGCATGTAGTCCAACGCCAGTAGGAGCAGTTCAGCCTGAGGCGTTTTCTTCTTAGATGTCATCCCTGGGATGCCTAAACCTATACGAGTAGACGCTAATGTCCAGGGCGGAAACTGAGATGGCATTGCTCGCGGTGGTTGCGTCGTTTTGGGAAGGCACAAAGCTCTAATAGCATCTCCGAACCCAGAGCTCTGGGCCGCAGTGATCCTGCTCAGACAGTGGGGTGTAGGTTGAAGTAGATGCCGGTAGTGGACACGGAGCGACTCCTGTAGCATGAGTGCTTCCAGAGGCAAGCAACGAGCTTCAGCGATGGTCCCGGCACCCGAAGAACCTCTGGGTAGTCCAAGACAAATGCGCAGGCTGTTCCGTCGAGCCGCTTCTAGCTTCATTTTGTTAGTAGGCGCTGCATGGTGTAGTAAGGGAAGGCTATAGCGTATGAGGCCATCGACGTAAGCTTTGTGAAGCTGTAGCATCGACCCGCAGTTGCTGCCCCAGCGGGAACCGGCAAGGTATCTCAGAACCTGAGACGTCGCAGAGATGCGGGCACACAGTCTTTTTATCTCAGGCGACCAGGAGAGATTACGGTCGATGATTACGCCAAGATACTTGTGGGTCCGGGCGTACGGGAAGGCTCGTCCACTCAGCAGAATTGGGTACTGATCCATGCGCTTCCTTGTAAACGCCATTGCAACGCTTTTCTCATGCGATAGGTGAAGTCCACGAGCAGCAAGGTAGGTTGAAATGGAGAAGAGGGCCTTCTGGAGACGTTGCTGAGTGGTGCGTCGGGAGCGTGCTGCGTGCCAGATACAAATGTCGTCTGCGTAGATCGTGATGTTAACTCTCCGCGGTAGGCACCGTTTCAGCTCTATGAGAGTCAGATTAAATAGCAGTGGACTTAAAACGGCTCCTTGTGGAACACCTTTTTCGACGGGGAAACGTGATGTGTCACCATCCGAAGTGCGCATGAAAAGCTGACGTCCAGCAAGGTAATCCTGGATCCAGGCGTAGAGTCTTCCTCCAAAGCCGTGTACTGCAAGAGCAGTTAGAATGGCTGTGTGTGTGACAGAGTCGTAGGCAGCTTTTATGTCTAAGAAAATTGCGATTGGTATGCGGCTAGAATCCAATTGCTCCTCGACTGACGAGATAAGGGCAATTATATTGTCAATAGACGATCTGTGCCTACGGAATCCATTCATCTCTTGCGGGTAAAGGCGTCGGCTTTCGAGAAACCAGGACATTCTTTTATGTACCATCTTCTCCATCAGTTTCCCAATACAGTTCAACAGAGCTATAGGCCGAAAAGAGGAATAACACGTGGGCGGCCGGCTAGGCTTTAGAACAGGAGTAATTTGGGCGAGCTTCCAATCAGAGGGCAGCGTACCGCTCATCCAAGAGGAATTGTAGAACTCTAGGAGACGGAGCAGGGCATTGTGAGGCAAGTGCGTGAAGGTTGCGTAACTAACGCCATCCGGACCTGGACACGACTTGGTTTTTACATCGGAGATTGCTGCTGTCAGTTCTTGTAATGTAAAAGGCAGGTCCAGTGCTGGAACGGCTGATTCTGGAGGCCTAACAGGTGGAAGTGTATTCAGCGTTGATGAGGAGAGGATCTTGCAATATTCCTCTGCGACCAATTTCAAAGAGGAGTGCTCGTGCAGTGAGAGGGCAACAAAAGGGCGCAGCTGCTTAGGTTGCGTGCGTAACCCTTTGACAACACGCCAGATGCGCGTCAACGGTGTGTGAGTATTTAACGTTGCACAAAAGTTCCTCCACCGTTGTCGCTGAAGCTTGTATAGGTGACGCATTACATGTCTCTGAGCCCTTCTAGAAGCTCGTAAATCTTCTAGAGATTTTGTACGGAGGGCTTTTCGCTCCGCACGGCGACGAATGGCACATAATCTTTGGTATTCAGCGTCATTATTGGGTTGATTCCAGCGTTTTGTTCTTAAGCATGTGGAATTCCGAAAACAGTGAAGTATCGCTGGGATAATTTCGTCATCTCGAGTCGCTGCCGTAATGCAGGTTCGTATGGCTTCCACGAAAGCTCTCCAGTCTGTGCACGCGACCTGTTCTTTGTAAGTCTGAGAGTGCGAGTCGCGAGTTGATATCAAAATCGGGTAGTGGTCACTTCCTCTTGTCTCTAAGTCTGTGCACCACGTGAATTTTGCGGAAAAGCCAGCAGTGACGAATGATAGATCGATACAGCTGGTTGTTTTGGGGGATTTGAGGAAGGTAATGCTGCCATCGTTTAGGGGTTCAATGCCATGTCTAATTAGGAGGTCCGCGAGTTTTGCACCACGTAGGCTTGTCTGGGAACTGCCCCAAATTTCATTATGAGCGTTAAAGTCCCCACAGATAATGTGCGGCTTATCAGTCGACGTGATGAGGTTGTCCAGCCTGGTCTCATCAAACTTGGCGTTGGGTTGTAAGTACGCTGCGATAAATGTGAAAGTCTGAGAACCAATAATTGTAGTTGCGCAGACGTACTCATTTGTTTCGTGCGGTGAGACTGGAATTTCAACTGCCGGAACGTCAGTACGGAACCCGATAAGAAGCCGGCTTGTACCGCTTACTCGTTGAGAGTGGATGAAATAGTAACCACTCAAGCGGAAATTCTGATCTACTCGTGACTCTGAAATGACAACGAATGGGAATCGGTAAGTGTGAAGAAGCTGACGTAGATCACCGAGCTTCGACCTCAGACCACGAGCGTTCCACTGGAAAATGGTGCATCGTTTTAGGTGACTGTTCAATGACACTGTTGGCGATGGTGTTGCCGTCATTGTTTCCCGATGGTGAATGGCACACCAGGTAGGGAGCAAGATGCTGCTAGCAGAGGTTCCAAAGCCATGATAGCAGCAACTTCAGGCAAACCGCTTGCGGATGGTATGGCGGACATAAGAGCTTTGAGTGCCGCAAATAACAGGGGAATTATCACTTTACTCAAGTCGACTTGCGTTGTAGGAGCGTGGGTCTCCGCTGGTGGTTCGGTTGCATGCTGAGTCGCAATGGGTAGCACAGGAGTAACGAAAGCTCGTGTCGGTTGTTGTTTCTCTTCAGGCTGGGGCTTTTTGGGGCTTTCTCGAACAGTACGTGCATAGGACTTTTTCGTTGTTGCGTTTGTGTGTGTTGAAAGCGAACCCTGAGTGGAGCTGGGTGTTGCACAAACCACTTCTGGATTTGGGGGCGGCTCGCGTTGTTTGGGAGCCCTTCCTTGAAGTTGCTCAACTGCGCGTGCAAGAGTGGCGGCTTTTTTCTTCGGGCAGGCACCGAAGGTTGCAGGATGTGGTCCATCACAGTTCGCACACCGAGGGTGCGCGCGCGAAGTGCAGTCTTTGTACGAGTGCGGGCCTGCGCATATTTTGCATCGGACGGGCCCATTGCAGTGCTTCGCAATATGACCGTGCCTTTGACATTTGAAGCACTGGGTTGCTGTTCCCAAGTATTCCTCAACGGGATAACTGCAGAAGCCAAGGAAAATGCGCTTTGGTAATGCAGAGCCGTTTGGGAACTCCAGAAGCACTGTTTTTCGGCGACGCTCTGCCACTACACCATTTTCGCCCCGATCATAAGAGACTTGCCTTTTGGCAGATGTAACACCTTGATCTCTCAGGTAGGAAAGGAGTTCTTCGTCCGTGTACTCAAGAGGGACATCATCAATCTTTCAAGACGTCGCTGAATAGGAACGTGGTAGACGTGCTTGGACCGTCATGCCAACCAGCTCCGTCACGGCAAGAAGACGGTTGGCAGCGTTGAGAGTCGATACGGTGACGACAAGGCCACCGTCCTTGTTGAAGCGATGCGTAAGAACTTTTTCCTGGGCAATCGAGACGACTGCCGATGCAAGCAAATTGGGATTGAGCCTCCAGAAGGAACAACCTGGTTGCGTTGGTTGAATCACAACTGGGATGCCGGTAGGCCTAGACTTCTTATATCTGACTACAGTAAACGCAGCCTGACTTTCCTCTTCAGCTGCATGTCCATCTCCGGTTGTGTGGCGTTGTAACTCCTCGATGCCGCGCTTTTTCATGGCTGGCGGATCATGTTCATTGAGTAAAACGTTGTCCTCCGGTGACAGGGACGCTGTACGATGCTGTCCTTCCGTTGTAGCCATGGTAGAAGCCTCCATCATTACGGCATGAGGCACCAGTGATGGCGGCCCCCCGCTTAACAGCAGGGACCGCTTATTGGGACCATGAATGGCTCTCTTGGCTAAGTTTTTCCGGTTCGCCGTCGTCCTTAGTCGTTTATAACGCCATACTGCACAGCAGAATGAGGCGGGAAGCTTTGCAATGGCACAAAGAAATGAAAACTCACAGAGCGGCGAAAGCAGTGGACCGGCTAGCCCGTTCTATGACTAGCGAAGATTGGAACTACGCTATTGGAGCACCCAATAAACGGGGGTTTGGCCATTTCGGTGTGTCTCGCGTGTTCCTTGCTGTTCTCTGCCTGCTACCCCAGTCGGCGGTCCGTGGCGCAGTTCAGTCGAGCTAGCCTTCCGGCCTTCTCGAGTGCTAGATAGGTCGCTGTAAGAATCCTGGTGCCCACAAAGTCTAACTAACAAAATAAAAGTACCAGCCGCAGGAGGCACTATGCACACGCCGCACGTTCCTTCAAAGTACGCTGCATGCTTGCATTAGATTTTTAAGGGTTATGATTACGTTTTGTTTTCCCAGATCCGTTTCGGTCGCGTGCCCCTACCTGGGGAACCAAAGTCACGTAGTCTACCGCGGGCAAGAGGAGATCTCCGGCTGCTCCTTTACGGCATGGCGTAACTTCAACCTCAAAATATCCCCTAGACATCACGCTACACTCCAGAGGTGGTGTACGCACAGCGCAATGTCCTGAGTAAAGGTGTGTGGTACATGAGTGTTAGTGCTGGCCTTTCGGTAATATATATGTCCAAAATCTCTTTTGACAAAAGGCGCTTCCACATTACGCGTTGCAGGCGACACCCATCCTGCGTACAAATATGGCTTAGTTCACGCGTGTTTTTTATTGTCGCTTATCTTCAACTTCCAACAATCGCCAATGCAATATTCCATACCAGTGAGCTTTTTAACTTGAAGCACGCGTTCGTTTGTGAATTCTTGCCATAATAGCGTGTGGTTTTTCTGGGGGTGGTTAATGTTAGGCTATCACTTTCCTTTAGGCAATATGCCCTTACAAAAGGCACTCAAACACTATCCTGAAACAATGCTGAAATATGCTGAAATAATGAGCCATCGCAACCACAGTACACCTTCTTTTGTTATATTATGGTATATAAAATAAATACTGTCAGGTGATTTGAGTATTGTTGTATGTTTCCAGATCTCTTTAGGCAAGCATTCCCCCTCAATATGACACCATGCACGCTTTGGTCATCGTGCTAAAGCAATGGCTTATTTGAGCACTCTTTTTACATATACATTATCTTGACGTCCAGATATCACGCAGGTGTGATACCACGTAGATGAGCCCTCATACACACTGAGCCCTCATGTGTATGAGGGCTCAGTAATGAGCCCTCATTACACTGCATATGTAATGAGCCCTCATTACACTGCACGCTTTGCTGTGTAAAACTATAGCAAAGTTCTGTGTGCTTATGCTAATTGAGAACTTTTATATTCACACGCGCTTTTGGGAAAAATGCTCTTCCATGAGACACTTGTCTGCTTCGGCCAACCCTTGTAAAAAGGCGGCATAGTTAAGTGGTCGTATGTATAACGCTTTATCACAGATTCTTAAATGGTCACTACAAATATGCGTTTTCGATCATCCTCCGAACATGAATCACAGAATGCTGTGGAATCTCCTGGCACACTTTGTGAGACTGCACCATTGTTCGGTGATTTTAAGGTTCCCTGATGACTTTCTGGAACAAGCCTATTCTTCGCCACACCCCGCACACGCAGCATATTCTGCTAACACCCATTGCGTACGTGACTTCTCTTTTGCACTATGAAATATCTTGACATTTAAAAATTCCTAGGGAGTTTTCCACCCGGATGAGTCATTATACACTACACAGGCCCGTCTTTGACGTATCATAGCACATTTTAGTGAGTTCGCTTGCCGTAATGAGTACCAATTCTATTTCAAAATGTCTTCAGGGCTCTAGAATCGCCTGCGTAAAAAGATACATACTTAGAGCATCTCGAGAAACATGTCTCTTCTTCCGAATATTCCTTGGCAAATCACGCCAGACACTGGGCTGTTTGCATAATAAATTATTCACACCACTCCTTATATTGAGTAAACCGATGGAAGACGTGAGCGTGCATTTTCTCATTAGAAAAAGTTTCAACGTCACCAGACAACACGGGACGCTGTGCAACTTACGTAAGGTACCATGCGTATGTACAAATGTACATTCGCTATAGAATTATAATATTAAAGAGTGCTCTTTTTAGTTGTGGTTAATCTTCAACTTCCAAATACGACGTAGATACTACGCCACAAGGAGTAACTATGCGCACGTCACCAGTTGCTCTGTAAAATCAGAACCGTGTCGGCTGAGATTTTTTCGCAATATAGGAAATGTTTACATTACTAGATCTATCTAAACAACTTGCCCTTCGCACGAAATACCAATAGCGCGTTATCCTCTCGACAGAGAATGAGGGTATCGCCGAGTTAAGTATTTCTCTATGGCTGATCTCCTACCTAAAATATAGCTTATGCTAATGGAACGTAGATAAGCCTTCAGACACAGTGCTTCCCTTTTGCTTAAAATTATGACACGTATGTGTGGGGTTTTTGTGTAATGGTTCCTTATTATGCTCCCATATCCTTTTATTCTTCGCTCCTCTTCCACAAGAAACCGTAAACACCTTTGATATCTTGCGTAAAAATATTTTATAGATGAGTGCGCTTTTGCAAAATGGCTTGGCTTCAACTTCCAAAAACGCCCATTGCAATATGTTGCATGCTTAAGGCATTTTACTTCACCTTTTTTCCTGCAAGACAGTAGGACATATCTAAATGGTTGCTTTATTTATTAAAAGGGGAGGCTGAATGGAGTAATGATGCTAGTGTTTTGAAAGTCTATCATCTGGTAGATGAATGAAAGATTTCAGTGGTAGTAATAAGACGGCACAATAGAGTCCAGTCATCACGCTTTACATGCTCCCCCTTTACGACTGCACGGGTGGTAGCCTCCACCACAGGCGCCACAGTACCTGCACAGCGCGTCTTGTAGTTGCTCTGTTGTTGACCTGGAAACAACAGAAAGTAAAGTTAACCCTTCAACGAGATGTGCAGGCGTAGGCTATTCAGAACTAAATAATGGTATAGTTGAGACGTCCTTTCAGTGATGGCCTATCTTTAACTTCCAAACAGATCTTAGGCAATATTGACTGAGTGATGAGCCTTCTTACAAACGGCACGCCTAAGGTTAATTTTGATGTTCGCAAATGCTTTTACAAAACGTGCCCCTTAAAAACAGACTGCGCGTCCATGCAGCTTCAAAGTATAGAAATGTTGAGTACTTTTTTCATGGTGGCTTCACTAAAATTTCAAAATATGCTCTAGGCATTACGCTGAGAGGCTGAGCTTTTATACATGCCAAACGATTTCCTGCCTTAAGAATAGCTCAGTCTCTATGCGTCTTTTTGTTACAAGGTACTTCCAAGCACCAGCCAACTCCAAAAACATCATGTCCCTGTTCCATCCTGTGCCAACATAAGTACAGTTAAGTGTTTTCTTTTATAATGGCTATCCTAAACTTCCAAATATATCATATGAAAAAAGCCACATCCAGTCGCCATTGTACACACTAAACTATTCCTTCCATAAAATCATTGCTTGTGCAAGTATTTTTTTGCTTTTGGGGTGTTTTTTATTTGTGACTCACTTTATTTACTGTATGGAAGGGCATTTTGATCGTCGTGTTTCATATTTCAAAACTTTTTTTTGCCTTGTGACTTATGAAATGTGCAGCCGGTTCAGTACGTGCCATATGACGATCGGTTTTCCCAAAATGTAGTTGGAAATAACTTAGTTAACGAGACAACGAGACATTAGGGGCTAAGTATTGTCACGTAGCCAAAAGCGGCAGAGTGGTCGTAAAGGAAAACAAGTTTATGGGAGCGAACTTGTGCTCCCCTTACAACTCAAAAAATACGCAGGTGGGGAAGCCGCAGTCAACAAAGTGACGTGCGTGGGACAGTGTCGGTAAATGGAATACCACGGCGTCTGTTCTGCAGGCTTTTATCTTTCAGCGCGATTGTTTCTCGAACCTTCGAATTACATCCAGAACAATGTAGATCAAACAAGATTATTCTAGGCCAGTGACCAAATGCTTTAATTATCCGATTAAGATAATCCGTGTGGCGTTAAAATAAAAAATAAAATATGCTCTTCGCTTGGTACACAGATACCACAGCCGGGCGCAGCCGGGCACCGCCTCATTCCCCCCCCCCCCCAGTCCCGCTTGTTTCTGCTCTATTATTCTTGGTAGCCGCGCTGCTGTTGATGTGCGCACAGCTTTCACTCGCCACATTACGGCCTGAACAGAGGCAGTGCGTGAAGAGTGTGCTTCCGAAGATTTATGGTGCACCGCTGCTGGTTCCTGGTTTTTGTTAGACGTATTTATTTGTGGTTGTTTAGGCAAAATTTAGGCAAAATAGCATTTTAAAGAAAAATATACTTCAGAATTGTATCTAGAGGGCCGTGCCACCAAGGCAAAGCAATAAACGTAGTTGTGCTCAGGAGGCAATCATTTTTGTGTTTGTTAACAATGTGAACATTTCTTGATTCTTTGTTGCAGGTTTTACGGATTCCAGACCCAGTGGTGTGCGTAAGTAATGGTTGTCATTACCCTCAACCAGAAGCTACGTTAGTTGTTTTATGCCCTACTTAGGAGTTAATTGTAGCGAATATATTTTAACGCGAGCCAAACCCAAATGCAAAATGCAACAAAGCAAGATAAAAAATTAAACTGTAGGGAACATTTTAGAGGCACGAGAAACTCAATGCAATTAACACATTTCCGTAACTTGCAGGACAATAGAAACAACTAAAAATTCTGAGCATCGCTGTCACTGTGCCGTTAAAATTATACGCAAAAGAATTTCGCACGTTACCATTCACTAAGGTAAACATATCACAGTTATTTGACTTTCTGACTTTGACTCTTAAAAAAGGTCAATTACAAATCTTGATGAAAACTATAAAAGAATACATGTAGCAACGTTTTTATTTTAGGCTTTTTATTAAAATTACCATTTTGCAATCTACCGCGTTCGCCAAAGTGCAAGGATGCATGTTAGCTCTACGGGAGAAGGGCTTGAAATGGTGAGCTGCAGAACGGACCTCTTACAACTGAATCTGCGAAAATAAACATAAGCATGCAGCCTTTCTACACATTAAATTTGTTTCATAAAACAAATAACATTGAGCCCTATATACGAAGTAATAATATATATTTATATATTTTGGCAAATGGTTAATTCAACATAGGTATTGTAAATGCAACACGTAAGCATGCAAGGCAGTCAGCACTAAGGTACTGTTTTTCTTACGAGCACGAGAATCAATCAAAAGAGCATGTGAATAAAAAGGACTACACTCTAATTCTCGACAAAACAAATTACCGTACTATCGTCGGTGACCGCCCCATTCAGCCGTGCCGTTTCCAAAATTCAAATCCATAATAAATGGCGCCTTGCCATTTGTCGGGTGTGAGCAACGCACATTTAAAAATGAGATGCTTCAAATATAGACCCGCACGCTTTTCAACTGCCGTCGCAACGTCGAGCGTCAAATTGCTTGCCTAGAATTTAGCGATGTATGCGCTTTGTGCTACGACGGTCTAATGGGGCATCAATAACGCGCCTATAGTCGTTTGTGTTTTTTAGTGTACTTTTGAGTTATGATTTTTACATCAAGAAATATTAATGGGCTTTATTCGTGCGCGACCTCGCTAGTGATAGCGAACTGAAGACATTATGGCTACATGTGCTGCTGAAGTGGTTCTGAAAATTGTCTGCGTGAGGAAATCTTTGAGAGGAAATATACGGGGCTTTCGTCTACCACAGTAGCGGAGGCAAGTTGCAAAGGATTTTCTTTAGTGCGAAGAACGTAGGCTGCGCGCTAAATTTGGTACTAGGCCTACGTAGTTCGTTTCTGTCTATATTTTTTGCATGCGGCCGCCCTCTTGTGCAGCTTTACGAGCTACTAGTTTCACTACTGTATGTTATCTATCATACCTACCCATGAGAAAGCGCATAATAAGCAGTTTTCTGCGTAATAATTTTCAGGGCCACGGTTCTACTCTGTTAGTCCAGTTCGGTAAGCGTGTTTCCATTTCGTTCACTGAGTTGCTTAACAAGGCAACTTCGTCTGCAAATCTGAGGATTCTGAGTTATTCTCCTCCTCTAACCCTTACTCCCTTCGTTGGACGTCTGGGTCCTCCACCTGCGGCGCGATGCCCAGGAAATAGAGCGACACGTCTGAATAAGATGAGGCTTTAATGGAACCTCGAAAAAGCGGGTGCGACGGGGCGCAGCCAGATGACCATGCCGCAAGTCGTGACAAGCGTTGTAAAATGATGATGAATAAAGCCGTCTGCTGCCGGTGAGGAGAAGGAAAGTCCCAAGAGTCTCCCCCGCCGACAGATGACCATAGGTGGCTTCCAGAGGGTACAGTATACGTACCGGCCGCTTGACGGTAGTGCCGCAGGGCAAACGTCGAATTTCGTCAAAGCACGAATATCACCGACACTTTCAAAGCGTTTTGATCTCCCAGCTCCTCCCGTCATCTTGCTTGACTATTCCAAGCGCACAATTTGCGTACTACGCTGTTTCCAGGCAGACGTTCTATTTAAAGGACACTCTGCACCCCTTCTTTTCTATCGTTCGCCAAGGAACCTCTCTGATTGGCCTTGACGGCATAAAAACCATAAATGTACGAATTCAGGGCTCCACACTCGAGTGTCTGCACACGTCCGTTGCCCCGCCGCCACGTGACAATGACCCGACACCTTGTCACATTCCAACGCAGTCAATAGAGCAACCCAGGCAAGCAAACCTTCCGCCAGCCTCGGCCCACGACTTCGATTTACTTTTTAGTCCTGAGTTGGGCCTTGCTAAGCGGTTCACGCATCGTTTCAAGAAGCGGCCAGGCATGCAGCCGGTATCTTTGAATCTTTGCCTTCTTCTATATTCACTTCGGGAACCAGTGTCAGATGAACTTAAGAGATTGCTGAGCCTTGACATCATCGAACGTATCGATGCTTCTGAATGGGTTTCGCCCTTTGTTTTTGTTGACAAAAAATATGGCAGCATCAGGGTTTGTGTTGACCTCTGGGAGCCTAACAAGTCTATTGTACCAGACCGCTTCCCGTTGCCTCATACAGAGGAACTTCATCATGTCTTGGTAGACGCGACACTCTTCTCAAAACTTAACTTGGCCTCTGCCTACCATCAGGTTCTTTTGCACCCTGACAGCAAGGACCTGGCAGTTTTCATCACACAAGAAGGGCTTTTTCGGTTCAAAACAGTTTGTTTTGGGTTAGCTTCCGCACTAGCGGCATTTCAGAAGATGATGGCCACAAATCTTGATGGCTGCTCTGTGTGTTGTACGACATTGATGATGTGATAGTCTTTGGGAAAATTGCAGAACATCTTATGAACCTAACAATGGTCTTGCAGAAAGTCAAGGACGCTGGCCTAAAATTGAACGACAAATGCCTCTTCGACGTTCCAGAACTTTCTTCGAAAGGTCATAAGGTCTCGGCGCAAAGTATCTCGCCGCTTCGAGAGAAAGTAGACTCAGTATTTAACACTCCAGTGCCAACAGATGTTTCCACCCTCCCTTCATTTCTGGGTCTTGTAGAATAGTTTTCCAAGTTCGTTCCACGCTTGGCCCAGGTGGCCAAGCCTATGCGCGTCCTACTTCGAAAGAATGACCCATTCATACGGTCAGCCCAAGCAGACAGCAGTTTTCGGAGGGTCAAGGAAATGCTTTCTTCAACTACTGTTCTGCACATGTTCGATCCATCACTTCCAGCCATCGTGTCGACCGACGCTTCCAACTGTTGGCTGGGAGCCATCCTGCAGCAGCAAAATGGCCACGAGCTCCGCCCAGTTGCGTTCGCGTCTCGCACCTTGTCACCAGCGGAAAGTACTCGCTCGGCGAATGGGAAGCATTAGTATGCATTTGGGCGCGCGAACGATGGCACAGTTACCTTTGGTGTCGCCATTTCAACATTGCCCCGCACGGGGCACCTTGAGCAGTCTTGGTGCTGGTGTTGGCGACACCGCGGACGCCGAGCCCTCAACATAAGCTGTAACCGACCGTGGTGATGTGTTTAAAGGTGAAGGGTAGAAACCTCAAACGGTGGCTGCGAAGCCAGGTCAGGCTCCGGCGGATGGGCTCTCTGTCCGTTTACCAGGGAGGGAGCTCCTGGACCTCCTCAGCTATCAGGGTAAGGCTGTGGAAGAAAGTACCACCATACCCTGCTTCTATACATGCTGTATAATATCTTCAAACCACCCCTCCGAACATGATCAGTCCTGTGAGGAGGGGGCGCAGCGAAGTATCCTTTACTTCGTTGCAGTCAATCTCTATCCCAAAGCCCGATAATTTCTCGCGCTTTCTGATCATAGAATCACTTGATAAAACAAAGCCTATCCCTTCCCATTCCGCATTTGTAATCTCCGAGTATCTTGAAATCCTTCTCGGAAAGTCGTTAAAGGCTAAAAAACTCAAAACGGGACAACTCCTGATTGAGGTAGACAACAAACAGCAGTCCGCAAACCTTCTTGCACAAACGCACATGGTCAATGTTGACATCAAGATCACGCGTCATAGCAGCCTTAATAGCTGCCAAGGCGTGATCTCTTATCCGCATCTTATAAGTGAAACCGAAGTCGATCTGCTAGAGGGCCTGCGTTACCAGGGCGTGACGGCACTGAGGCGAATAACCATACGCCGAAACGACCAAATCATACCTACCAAACACATCATCTTGACTGTTGACTGCTCAACACTTCCTGAGTCTGTCAACGCAGGCTTCGTGAGATGTCCGGTCCGACCCTACGTGCCGAACCCACGCCGCTGCTACAAGTGGCAGCGATTTGGCCATGGCACAACCTCTTGTCCTGGTAAACTGACGTGCGCAAAATGTGCAGCGCCAGATCATCATACCGATAATTCTAAATCCGAGAACTTCACCTGTCCAAACTGCCAGGGACCACATGCTGCCTATTCCAGAAGGTGTGAAAAGTTTTAAAAAGGAAACAGATTATTGCTTTGAAAGTAAACGACAACATCCCCTCCACAGAGGCGCGAAAGAGGTTGGCCTCTTTCCCCGTGGGGAGGTACGCGGATGCGGCTGGCCTGGGGCGGAGCGGCGTCTGGTGTCGGCGGGGACCCAGTACTGCAAGTCGGACTTTGTCCCGCCCCCACCCCTTCCCCAGGGCTTCCTCCGGCGGCCCAACCCACCACCGCGCCGCTCGCTGAGCCAGCAGCGGCTGTGGTGGCAACCACGTCAGTTGGGGATGCCGCTGCATCCACGACCTCCTCTCCACCAGCACAAAGCGTATGCGAGGGTACGGAGGAGATGGAGACGGAGGCAACCGCGGCACTACCAACCATCGCCGCATCACCTGTGCCACCCGGGCCGCTCCTGACGCTTTCAGCGGTCGCGGCTCGAACGAAGGGCACCGGAAACGGTGCCAAGTCTGGGGCTCCGGTCCGCCGGGTACCACTTCCAAATCTGATGACGGAAGAGACGAAGGAGCGGATCCCTTAAATACAAACCTCCAGAGAAGGTTAAAACACCAATTCCAAGAGTCCAAGCCCGAAAGAGCCTACATAAATAGACCCTACTCCAGTATCTGTAACACGTCATAATGGGACACAAAATATCGTTCAATGTAACTGCAGAGGCTTTCTGAATATTCTTGACGACGTGTATGCGATTGTGCATGCTAATCGGCCAAGTGCAGTATGGGTCCAAGAAACACAATTTTATTCTATAAACAAATTTCTTAAATATTTATCTGGTATACAGAAAGGTCAGGGATTGCTGCACACACTGTTCTGGCGGTGTGGCGATAATTGCCCGAAAATTCTTAGCATGCCACCCTGTTACTTTGAACACTGCCCTTGAGGGTCTAGCAATATGCTTAATAATATTTATACGTTGATAACGATATGCTCCACATACATTCCTCCTGATGTTGCACTTTCAAGCTCTGACTTCGAGGCGCTGGTTGTACAGCTGCCCGAACCATGAATACTTATAGGCGATCCTAATGCTCACAACTCTCTTGGGGCTCTTTTGGCACGGATGCCCGACGCCACCTGATAGAGAAATTCCCTACATCTTCAGGAGCATGCCTTTTCAACAATAAACAGCCTCAATACCATAACATAGGACACGACACATTCTCACATCTTGACTTGGCTATTGGTTGTGCAGTTCTCTTTCCATGTCTTGAGAGCAGTGTGGGCACGGGCCCATATGGTAGTGACCATTTCCCCACTTCATTAACGTATATAAGTACAGGCCCGAGCAGTTCACTTTCCCAAAAAAGGTCCAATGAATGAAAAGCAAACTGGAATACGTTTACAGAGACATCCAAACTACACCATACAACAATTATACACCTACACATTGAAGAAGATTCCCGACTACTCATGGCACACACCCTCGATTCCGCCGAAAATTTCATTACCTGCGGCTGTGGTGCCCCGCGCAACCTGCGGAGGCCGTTGTGGAATGATGACTGTAGGCGGGGGCGGGAGGCCCAGAACAAAGTGTGGGGTATACTTCATCGGTACCCCACGTCGGGAAACCTCCTCTTGTCCAAAAGGGCAAAGGCGATGGGAAAACGTGTGCGCCGTGAGGCAAAAAGAGAGAGTAGGCGCATATTCATAACATCAATTACTCCTACGCAGACACATGAAAAGTATGGACACGAATACGCAAACTAACGGGACAACAACGCACACCTGCTTCTGGTCAGCACAACAGGGGACATACTCGAACACCAGGCTGACACACTCGCACAACACTTCCAAGAACAGTCCAGTTAGGCACAC
The DNA here is from genome assembly GCF_048455015.1 of Haemaphysalis longicornis. Classification (NCBI taxonomy): domain Eukaryota; kingdom Metazoa; phylum Arthropoda; class Arachnida; order Ixodida; family Ixodidae; genus Haemaphysalis; species Haemaphysalis longicornis. The sequence goes on along the minus strand of NW_027526385.1, from coordinate 210,704,061 downwards.
AACACAAACACTTTCATGAAACACAAACAATCGGCCGAAAAGAAGTCTTTATTTGATAACGACAAGTCAGCATCCTCTTATAACTCCGAGTTTTCACTTCATAAGCTGAGGGCCGCCATGAGCACTTGTAAACCCTCCGCTCCAGGCCCAGACAACGTCACATATACAATGATACAGCACTTTCCCTAAGACACTCTTCTACCACTCCACCTATATAACAACATATTGATTTCAGGCACATTTCAAACTCTTGGAAAGAGGCTTTAATTGTAGCTTTCTTGAAAGAGGGGAAGGACCCGTCGTCCCCCTCAAGTTACCGTCCCATAGACGTGACGAGTTGCCTGTGCCAGCTTCTCGAGAAGATGATAAATCGCGGGCTCGTGTACTTCATTGAGTAAAACGGTCTTCGAGAGCGGCCAGGCAGGCTTCAGGGCGGGGCGATCAACGAACGACCAACTCGTAGCTCTTGAAACATATATAAAGGATTCCCTCTTGCCTAAACAGTATTGCTTATCTGTGTTTTTCGACCGCGAGAAGGCGTACGACACCGCTTGGCGTTATGTCATCCTTAGCGACCTCAAGGCATTAGGTGTTTCTGGTAACATGTTAAACACCCTTGTGAGTTACTTGTCGGAGAGGACGTTTCGAGTGAGAGTTGGCTGTGCACTCTCAAAGGTCCATGTGCAAGAAAATGGCGTGCCACAATGTGGTGTGTTGAGCTGGACTCTCTTCATAGTAAAGATGAACTCTCTTGGAAAGGCATTGCACCTACAATCTCTTATTCCATGTATGTAGACGACGTGCAGATATCCTTTAAATCATGTAACATGTCCATCTGCGAACGTGAAGTCCAGCTTGGTGTCAACAAACGTTCCAGCTGGGCTGACAAGAATGGTTTCAAAATTTATCCAGGAAAGAGCTCTTGTGTTGTGTTCTCCGGGAAGCGTGGTTCCACCCGCACCCAGACATCACTCTTGCGAATGTGCCGATTCCTGCGAACAAAGAGCACAAGTTTTTAGTTATTTTATTTGATAAAAAACTCACATTCATTCCTCATATCAAACAGCTAAAATGCAAATGCTTCTAAACAATGAATAATTTTAAGGTCCTCTCACATCAATCTTATGGGGCTGACAAAGGACCCCTGCTGCGCCTTTACACAGCCTTGGTGGGGTCTCGGCTGGACTACGGCTGTGTCGTGAATGGGTCGGTGACAAAGAAAGCACTGGAAATGCTCGACCAAGTGCTGCATCTTGGCCTTCGCCTCTCATGCGTAGCATTCCGCACTAGCCCAAGCGAAAGTCTTTATGTCGAGTGCGACAAATGGTGACTAGGGCATCAGCGGGAGTATGTTGACCTGTTGCATGCAACCAACAATCCTTATATTCCCATCATGAACGATATATCGAATTTAAACTCTTTTTAAACAGGCCATCTCCTTTTAATCCCATCATGAACGATACATCAAATTTACAACTCTTTTTAAACAGGACATCTATTTCCTTACCGTTCTCTCTCAGAAATAGAGAGGCGGCTTCTGCACTCAAATGTCCCCCTTTCAGAGACGCACAAGACGCCCCCTCATAATTTCATTCCACCATGGCATCTTCACCTTCTATCATGCGGCCTGTCCTTCACACTAGTAGAAAATATAAGGTGCCCAGGAGTGCGATTCTGCAGCACTTCCTGTTCCTGCAGGACAAATACAGGTGCCCAGAATTCTAGAAGGACGCGTCGAAAACTGGTTCTATTGTCATTGTGTAGCGCACGGACCAAATTTTAGATTTATCAAAACACTGAATTTGCACAGCAGTATTTACACGGCAGAAGCATGTGGGATTTTACTCGTTTGAAACCACATCATCAAACAAAATTCCCAAATTCATTGTGTACACAGACTCTCTGAGCGTTGTGCAGGCACTGTCATTATGAATGTCATCTAAAAACTATGTGATTAATGCTCTCTTCAAGGTACTAATGACTGCATATGCCTCAAATTTTATAATAACTATATGCTAAGTACCAGGCCGCTGTGGAATCCCTGGCAATGAGGCCGCTGATCAAATGGCTAATGATGCTGCTCTCATGACTACAGTTGACGTTACAACAGTACCTTACACCGACCTAAAGAAACACCTCAGACGACAGCTTCGTAACACATGGCAATTACACTGCAGTCAACAAACAGACAACAAGCTACACGTAATAAACCACAACTGGGACGCTACATAACTGACTCACACAAAAGATACATTCAATCTGTTCGGGCTAGGCTGCGGATAGGTCACACACATGCTACGCACTTCAACCTGCTCACTGGATCTTCGCGACCCATGTGTAGCAGGTGTGGAAGGGACCTATCCGTATTCCACATACTAATCACATGCAAGGCACTTGACACAACACGACACAAACATTTCCATGAATTATAGAGACGACACATTCCTTTGCACACATCATACTTTTTAGCCGACGAACCAATGCTTTCTACTCAACGTGTTCCTAAGTTTTTAGCGGAAGCATACTTTTTGCAGCACTTATATCAGGTGTAATCATCCTGGCCCTATACACCAGCCATCTTCATTGTGTTTTCTATTGCATGGCTCTTACATCTACTCACAGGTTTTAGTATTAGGATCATCAACCAATGAATAAGTTTTTCTTTGGCATTCTATGCCCATACTTAGCCTTGCGCAAAAAAAAAAAACAACCATCATCATCATTTCAATATTGGAACGGACCATCAGTCATTGGTATCGTTGGTGTCGTCGCAAGGACGTCGAATAAGGCCACTTCGAATTGCACGCTGGAGTGCACGGCTCATATTTTACAATTTCACTGTCGAGTACCGCAAGGCGTCCACCAGCACGGTGGCAGACACTTTTTCTCGGCTGCCAGTTCCTACGGCGGAGGCAGAGCTGTCCAAGGAAGAAGATAATGTGTTGTTTGTCGAGCCAGCTTGCGTGACTAAGGGAGAATTCAAGATAGCCGTCCTGAACGTTGGCTGCCTGCGAACGGTCAAGTCGTTCGTGCTTTCTTCTTGGCCACCACAAAAGTCCATACCAGAGGAGGGAAAACCTTTCTACTTTGTGGGAGAAGAACTTTCTGTTGTTGAAGGCGTTCTACTGCGCGCAGAACACCTCGTTGTTGCTTCCTAGCTCACGGCTCAGTTCATCGCCGTCGCCCACGAGACACATCCTGGCATCACTCGCACAAAAGCGCGACTTCGAGAGCTATTCTGGTGGCCACGAATGAACAAGCAAGCTCAATCTGCCGTGAAAAGTGTCACATCAGCCAGGAGGCAGATACGTCCGCCAAAACATCGCCAGCGCCATTGCAGCCTATTGACTGACCTGAAAGGCCATGGCAGAAACTGGGACCAGACATTGTTGGCCCATTGGAACACGTACCTTACAATAGCCGATTTGCTATAAAGCTGGTCGATTACCATTCCAAATGGCCAAAGATACATTTTTGCAGCGAAGTGGCCACAAGCACCGTGAAAAACGTTTTAACCAGTGTTTTCGCCCGTGAAGGATACCCGGAGAACATTGTTTCCGAGAATGGGCCGCAGTTCACTTCACGTGAATTTATAAAATTTCTTCAAACCCGAGCCATCAAGCCGTAGCATTCGTCTGTATAATACCCCTAGGAGAATGGGCAAGTCGAGAAGTTCAATCGAACTTTGAAGAAATTCATCCATGCTGCAGCCTCCTCGAAAGGCTACCTATCCGACAAGTAGTCACGCACTACCTCGTTATTTACCGCTGTACTCCACAGGGTACAACTGCGGTTGCTCCAGCACTTCTGCTGCATGGACAAATGCCCCGAACCAGATTGGATGTTGTCGGGTTTTCGGCACCACCATTTGCAAAAAACCCGACAAAGAAACTGTCGCGACTGCGCCAAAGTGTCGGGCTTCAACAGCAAAGCAGCAAGGAGTACACGCACCGGAGAAGAGCTGGTAAGGAGCCGAAGATAGCTGTGGGTGAAGGGGGATCGCTCATTTTCGACGCCAACTGAAGCGTTGAAGAAGGGGGGACCTGCCACTTTCGGACTTGCAGACGGCCGCACATGGAACGCCTCCAAGCTTTCCCGGGTTCCCGAGAGGGGCACGCGTCCACCATACCAACGTTTGGAGCTACCTGCGCCGCAGCTTCCTCTTCGAGTGCCGCCGCCTTCCCTGCCGCCGCCGCCATCTCCCAGGTCACAGCTGCCGCCTCCTGGCGGGCTGCAGTCTACCGTGCTGCAGTCGCCTGCTCCTGATCCGCAGCTGCCTTTACCGGAGCATGCCATGCTGCAGCCGCCTTTTGCTGAGCCGCAACTGCGGTCTCCTGGCGTACTACAGAGCTCTACGAGCTCACTACCATCTCCGGCCGTGTAGCGTCCCCATCGGCCATCCCGAGAGCGCCGGCCACAGGCCTGGCTCAAGGCCTATCAGACCCACTTGTTGTCGGTGTGTATAGCACAGTGTGTGCGTTGAGTGTAAATATGTATGTTTACACAGCGTGTAGATATGTACAGTGCATGCATAGGGGTTTCTTAGTAAACCTTACTAACAATCACTACATATAAAGGGGGGAGTATGTTATTTTCAGTTTCGGTATTACTTTGCGTTCCTTCACCACCAGGATCGCGACTGTCCTTTATGCGTACATTTATTTTGTTGTGTACAATAAACATCTTTCGTACGGTGGTGCTGCCGGTGCTTCCTACGTTCTTCGCAAACACCACACCCCTGTTCCCAATCCAGTGTTCTTTATACTTCTTGTAAACATGCTGTGAATGACATTGTAGAGTTTGTGTCTCCTTGTCTGACGCCCTTCTTTATAGGTATTTTACTGCTCTCCTTATGGAGTATGTGGTTTAGCTGTGGACCCATTGTAAATATTCTGTAGTATTGTTATCTAATGCTCGTCTACGGCCTGGTTCCGTAATGCGTTAATCACTACTGCGGTTTCTACCCAGTCAAATGCTTTCTCATATTCTATGCAGGCTTGATGTAGGGGTGCAGGATGCTCTTCGCACTTCTCTATTACCGAAGTGATCGTGTGAATATGGTTCATTGTTGAATAGCCTTTACGGGACGCTGATTTTCTTTATGTTGACAGAAAATTACGGTTTCAAAAATTGTTTTAGCGAATACCTTGGTAAGTACTTTGTAGACCACCAACCATAAGCTAATCGGCTTGTGGTTTTTTCATGTGCTTCCTATACCCTTTCTAATTGCATTAGAATGATGTTCGCGTTATTCAACTATTATGCTGCACTAGCTGTCATTAGGCATTTTCTGTACAGGTTCGCCAGTTTTGCTTGCACGATTTTCCCTCATCCTTCAAGAGGTCTGCTGTTCTGATCACACCGGGTGTTTTGCCCCCTTTCATTTCTTCCAATGCATTCCTTACTTCTTCTGTCGTTGCGGGTGGCTCTCTATCTCCTCCGAACTAATTTTTTCTTAGAGATTATCCTAAGTGTCATGGCTACTGTACAGATCTCCAAAGAACTCCTCGGCTACTGTGACTATTTTTTCAGTATTTTTGATGGCATTGCCTTGCTTGTCTTTAGGTACATACATCTGATTTTTCTCCACACGAAGACGCCTCTTTACTGCCTTCAGGCTACCTCCGTTAATTACAGCGTATTCGATTCTCTCCATACTATACCTCCGCATGTCAGCTGTCTTACGCTTAATGTATAATTTCGAAAGCTCCGAAAGTTCTATAGGCAGCTAGTAGGCAGCGCTTCTACCACCGGTAGTAGGCAGCGGTGGGGTAGAGGTGAAGCACCCGCCTCACCTGCAGAAGGAGTATACATATGATTTTTCCCTACGCCTAGACGCCTGATTACACTTCCTCCCTTCCTCACAGCATATTTGATCCTGTCTGTAATTTACTTCCGTATGTCAGCTGTCTTAATGGTATTGATTAACTTCGAAATCTACGCTAGTTCTACTGTTTCAGCTGGGGTGGAGATGGTCATAGTTTCATCATCATCATCATCATCATGATCAGCATATCTACGCCCACTGCAGGGCAAAGGCCTCTCTCATTATTCTCCAAATACCTCGGTCCTGTGCCAACTGTGACCAATTGATCCCCGCAAACTTCTTGATCTCATCTGCCCATCTAACTTTCTGCCGCCACCTGCAACCCTTGCCTTCTCTAGGGATCGAGTCTGTTACCTATAAATACCAGCGGTTATCTTGCCTTCGCAATAAATGGCCTGCCCGCGCCCATTTCTCTTTCTTAATCTCTACTAATATGTCCTTAACACGTGTTTGTTCCCTTACTCACTCCGCTGTCTTCTTATCCCTTAATGTTACACCTAACATTTTCCGCACCATTGCACACTGAGGCGTTCTCAATTTAAGTTGAACCCTCTTAGCGAGCCTCCAGGTTTCTGCCCGTAGTTGAGTACCGGTAAGATGCAGCTGTCATACACTTTCTTCTTCAGCGACAATGGTAGGCTGCTATTTATTATCTGAGAATGTCTGCCATATGCACCCCACCCCATTCTTAACCTTCTCATTGTCTGTGCCTCATAGTTGGGATCTGGGTTCACAACTTGGGCTAAGTAGATATATTCGCTTACCACTTCCACTGCATCGCCACCCATCTCAAACCGCTGTGCTGTGCCGAGGTTATTGATCATTACTTTAGTTTTCTGCATATTATATTTCAGGCCCCCGGTTCTACTCAGTTCTTCCAGTGCGGAAAGCATGCTTTTAAATTCGTCTCCCGAGTTACTTAGCAAGGCACCGTCATCAGCAAATTTAAGGTTACTGAGGTATTCTCCATTAACCCTTACTCCTACCTGTTCCCAATCCAACGTTCTGAATACTTCTTGTAAGCATGCTGTGGATAACATTGAAGAGATTGTGTGTCCTTGTCTAACACCCTTCCCGCGTATTCCCAAACCATATCCCATTGGGGCCCAGGCCGACCGCACCCCCTAAGCAGCGGCGCAGCCAATGAGGTTAAAAAATTGCCATTTTTACTCCTTGGACGCAGCACCGTGATGTCACTTCCTCTACGTGCGCGACTTCTTGCGAGTTGTATTTTTTCTTTCTTTCCCCCTCCCCTCGTTTCGGCTGCTTTGCGGGCGGCCGATGGTTTCGCTCCGTGGCTGGCCTGCGGCGCTGGGGAAGCTGACGCACATGTGGTAGAAGTTAACCTTTCTACCTGAGCCCCTGATCTCTCCGCGCTCTTCTTGCGCGTCTGCACGTTGGCATTGACCTCCCATCGTGCTCCTAGATAAGCGCTTGGCTCGGTGCTCGAAGTGCGCGCGCGCGGATGGACGCTTTCACGCTCATGTGGCAATTATATACGTTCCGGAAAGCAAACACCCTCATTGAAAGTCATTCTACAACACCCAGAAGGGTATACAATTGAGTTGGGTGCTCTTTCACTATATACACACCTCAAAACACGATTCGGTGCTGCAGGTAAGGATTACAACAAACTCAGCCCATTACCCATTACTACATTTACAAACTGTCCTACCCTTGCGAAATATTACAGCTGCATGAGCTGCTGCTACATTTTGGCACTTTCATAAGCACTATTACAATGCATTTCGTTAACATTAAATTCATTCCATTAATTCTTTATCAGGAACAGTGCCACTAAGGAAAACATTGGCATTTTGTTAACAGCAATGGAAGTTGTGAATCGTTCATGCAAGGGTGATACGTTGATAAGAAAGACACCAGCTGAAACGTACACGTTTTACACTCGGTCATGAATGCTGCATAATTTGCACTGATGGTCGTAACAATTTACGGAAACAATATCGAAAATATATACAACCAAGGGCTAAGTAATAGTTGGATTATATAGCTACTGAATTCAACGAGGAGTTTGATATAGGTCTTCTGTACAGGGCTATTGACCACAGTCTCTTCACTGAAGCCATCAGGGCGCAGTTTAATATCAGCAATCATGCGTGCTACCACTCACACTGTTGCCAATGTCGATAAGTTATTTTGAACAATTTGTGCTTCATGCACACACCAATTTTGCTGCATAAGATACGTTATTTAAAAATAGACAGCTACAGCAGGATCCGAATGGCACTGATGCCTCCCCTGTAATAGGGAAGGCACACCAAATCGTTACCTCTTACTTTCTCTCTGTCCATTATTCGACGTTATCGCCTCCAGCTTTTAACTCTAGTTCCCGCCCCTGCGACTGAACAGGAACATGTTAATAGGGTCCGTCACGATCCCACCGCAACAGAAGCAATTACCGAGTACGCCCTTGAAAACGGACTCTACAAATTGGTGTAGCAGGCTGGACGACTTCCCCTTTCGGTCTACCATGTGAACTGTCTGCAGCGTGCACTGTTTTAAGTGTGCACCGCATTGTCTACAGTGTGAACTTGATATTTAAGTGTGAACTGTGCGTTTTGCTGCAACTGACTGACTTTAATGTGTTCCTTTTGCGATTAGGACCCCGAGACTGCAACTGTGTTCATTGTGCGAGTTGTGACCTTCTTCTTTCCCCTCATCCTTGCTCCCCCAGGGCCCCATGGCCTCTCATTTAATAATGTTTTACACTTACTCAGATACGTAAATTCTTTTCGCTGGGACTAATGAGTAGTTGCGCGTGAGCTTGATGTCACGGTAGTCGCAGCAGAGATAAAACTAAGTAAAAAAAAGTCATCTCCTTGGCGCACTATTCTTGCGATAGTGATCTGGGAGTCCAAATAGCGGCAAAATATTGCCACTTTTTGAAATCCCCCGATGGGTATAGATGAGAAGTTTGTGTCTGTTTCCAGCGACGTATTTTTAGCTACCACATATATAGATTTCTGTAGTGTCTGGATTTATTTCGCGCGCATTGTGTCACAGCTCGCGCCTTAACTGTAAGCCACACACACGCAACGCAAAAAAGTATACATATGTATAAACAAGAAATTGCAAGAATAAAAATATAAATAGTACAACACAAGCTGCAAAACACCGCCTCGCGTACTACAACTCTTCGTACCAAAAAACATACCTTTCGCCCCGTTTCTGGACCTTTTGGACAATCCAGGTTGTGTTTTTGCATCCGCCCTACGTGTCCATGAAGGCGTTGACTGTTACTTCGTAAGGCAGGTTGCGTCAACTCATGATTTGCTGACGCGAGGTCATCTCTGGCGACCTCGAGCGGCTGCTAGTGCTTATCCATGAAGCAGAAGTTATCAGCTTCGCGACCATCGCGTGAGTACGCGGGGACACGCGTGGCGCACACACTTATGAGAACGGACCTTGTGATGGGCAGTTCTCCGCGACTGCGATACACCGACGAGTATGGCGAATAACACGCTCGCTGATGTTCGTAGCAGACGAGCGACCGACGTACGCGTGTGCTTTCGACCAAATGAGAGCAAACGTTCTGCGTTTCGGTAGGAAGTCCAAAGGACCACCCAAGAACAAAAAAAAAAACATTTTCGCCTTCACTTTATTAGGAGTGCTTGCTTTCCGGAACGTAAACAATAACTATAGACGTACGTGCAAAAGCATGCATCCGCGCCCGCACTTTGAGCAACGCGCCGAGCGCTAGCCTAACTAGGAACAGCACGGGAGACGAGCGACTGCCGGCGCACAAGAGAGCGCCAAGAGCGAGTTTTATCTTCCCAGCGAGTACGCCAGGCTTGCGCTAGGAGCGAAACCTTCGGCCGCCGCGAAGCAGCGCGATCACAAAAGAAAAAACTAAATTTTGTCTCCATTTTTATGAGAGTGTTTGCTTTCCGGAACTTGTATAATTGCCACGTGTACGTGAAAGCATCCATCCTCGCGCGCGCACTTCCAGCACCGAGCCGAGCGCTTATCTAGGAACACGATCGGAGGTTAGCGTGAACTTGCAGGCATGCAAGAAGAGCGCGGAGAGATCAGAAGCTCGGTACCAAAGGTAAACTTCTACCACATGTGCATCAGCTTCCCCAGCGCCGCAGGCCAGCCTTGCCCACGGAGCGAAACATCGGCCGCCCGCCACGGCCGGGCTGGAGGAGCGGCGGGCGCGCACTTGCGCGTTCGCCGCTCCTGCAGTCCGGCTGTGCGCCCGCAAAGCAGCCAAAATGAGGGGAGGTGGACAAAGAAAAAAATCCACCTCGCATGAAGTCGCGCACATAGAGGTAGTGACGTCACGATGCTGCGTCCAAGGAGGTTAAAAAATTGCAAATTTTTTAACCTCATTAGCTTCGCCGCTGCTCAGTGGGTGTGGTCGGCCTGGGCCCCTAGGGGATATGGTTTGGGAATACGCCACCCTTCCTTATAGGTATTTTACTGCTCTCCTTATGGAGGATGATGGTAGCTGTGGACCCATTGTGGATATCTACAATGGGTCATGGTTTAGCATTTCTTAATAAACACTTTCGCCTCTTCGAAAAGTTTACGAGTATCGTGTCCAGCTATCGTGCCCCGACTTCTGCTGCAAATTCCGTGATATTTTGTGTAAGATTGCCGCTGGCTTTCTAGGTAAGAGCTGTGTATCGGTTTGGCAGCGCGATCACAAATTCATCAGCTTTAATTGTTATTGTTTGGTCATCAATACGCTTTTTTCGTACTTTCGTACTAGCTTGCTACGTTCCCTCCTCAAATCTAGCTTAATTCGAGATTTTACCCTACGGTGGTCACTACACCTTACCCTTCCGAGCGCTTCCACATCGTCTGCGAAGCAAGGGCTATTGCATAATATGAAGTCCATTTTATTATTTTGTTTTTATAGTCCCAAATCGAGCTGATACAAGTCCACTTCAACGTCCCCGTGTATATATATATGATGAATCGTATATACAGCAACCACAATAGCAAATAGGTTTACTCACGTAGCGCCAAAGAGACTTGCCTTCATTAGAGTATTGTAACATGATATTGCTGTCCCAAACATTTGGACAAATTTCCTATATAGCTCTTCAGAAAACTGTGGGAAAGAGCGGAAGATGTTCCGGAAACGAAGAGTATGCATGCAGTCTGGCTGTGCCTATGTTTCAGCAAAAAAAGAGAGAACGAGAGAGAGACAGAGAAAGGGTTCGTATTAAGAAGGCAGCTCTCAAGGTCGCACCACGACGGGGCAATGTACATGACGTGGGCTGCAAGTTCCGAGAGTGCAGAATACTTGATAATTGCGGTTTCAAGAGGCAGGCAAAAGGATACAATAGGATAGTGAGTGGGTGGGGAGGCCGGTTCGGATGGATATATGCAGGCATGGGAGAAGATTGTATTTTGCGTGTGCCCCCCACGGACGGAAAGGAGATATAAAGGGCACAAAAGAGCATTGCACAGTGAGCTGGCAACCGAATAAGAAATAGGTAGGGCGCGCATATTACAAAGAGTAAACGTTTCAAGAGGGTGGGGGGAACGCAGTCTCCTTCCCGCGGACAAAACGCATTGTTAAGCCGCATTATGCTAATAAATCTGCTGTATTTGGAGAGTTTCTGCCAATTCTGGTGGGAAACTTAAGGGTAGGATTAATGAACAGTGGTATAAAAATTATGAGGTTGCCATTTGAATCGAGGAATAAGCAAATTAGCTTTCCGCAACTTTCAATATTACCAAACGCTGCTGACAATACTTATAAATAAGATTCCCGAACCTCGCGGTCGTGGTGGGTTTTGAAATCGGATTCTTAAATTGTTGCTTGGAGATGCTCAAATGCATGCCCGTCACAAAACTTGACACGGGCGAATAAGGCCAGTTTTTGCATGAGAGCGGTGAATATTGAACCGTATTTGGAAGGGCGTTTCAGTTTTTTCGATATATGGTTGCCTACAAACAGTGCACAGTAGAAGGTATACAAGATTGGCGGAGTCACAGTTAAATTTACCTTTTATATTGACGTAGTACTCTGAAGCCGTGTTGGTGGCGCACTGTGTAGTGGCATGTGTTGGCATACTTTACATCAATGTTTATTACAGGGCATGGAGCCGGTAGTTTTCGGTCGGTTGATGCGGGAGTTATAAACAAAGTCGCTTAAATTTTTTTTCGCCGGTAGACAACGCGAGGTGGTTCGGAGAATATGCTTTTTACTCGTGCACGTTGAATTAATATATAGTGATGTTTTTTCTTAGTACGGTTGACAATCTGAGGCTGAGTGGGTTAAAATTAACAGTGTTTCCGTGTTAACGTTCCGGACTTTTTTCTTACAAATTTTCTTACGGTCTAATAGGTTGGCTCGCACAATAGCGTCGTCGGTAACTTTTCTCGGGTATTTTTAAATCAGGAGGGTGGTCTCGAGTTCACGACAGTTTGAGTCGAAGTCGGCTTGGTTCGAGCAAATTCTATTAAAACCGTTGGCTTGGCTGTAAGGTATTGCTGTCTTGCAGTGTCTGAGATGCCTCTTTAGAAGTGTAAATACTGCCGTGTGGCTGTCGGTTTTCTACACAGTTTACTTTAAACCGACCTTAGGAAGTAGTAATGGTGACGTCCACAAAGTTTACACAGTGTTCCAAATAGGAACGAGCAAGAGAAATACTAGGATTGGCTAGGTTAAATGCCTCAATGAAGGTAGGAGCTCCGGGGCACCTTGCTGCGAGTTCATGAATACACGTAAATATACCTTTTATAGTACAGTGGCTCTAAAGTTTGAGTCTCAAGAAAGTTTCATTTGAGGTGAGCCGTAAAGATATTGGCGTAGTTGGGTCCTATTCGAGTTTCCATTTACGTTCCACTGACTTGCACGTAAAAAACTGCGTGAAACTCAAAATTGTTAAGTTGAAGTATGAGCCTCAGGGAAGTTTGGATAGTAGAAGAATCGATAGGTTTCTCGCACGATGACTGCTCATAGGCAAGCGATACAGCGGTGATGCCATCATTATGGGGGATGTTACTATACAGTGACCCAGCATCGAGGTGACTAGGAGGCAGTTATGAGGAATTTCAGTTTTTGAATACCCGAGAGAAACCCATTGGTTCCATAATAAAGGAGGGAAAGCTGGGCGGAATGTCGCAACTGAGATGATCCACATAGTGCGAGATGTTTTCGGTAACAGTGCCAATGCCAGAAAAAAATGGGGTGGCCTGGGTTGTTAACCTTGTGAATCTTTGGCAGTTTGACGGAGTTGATCACGTCCAAGTCATCGGAGCATCAATGGGAACTCGAATCAAACCAAATACCCCAAAATATTTATGGCTCACCTCGAAAAATAGTTTTTGTCGCTCAAAATTTAAGGCCACTGAACTATCAAACGTACATTAATGACATATCCATGACCTGGCAGCACGGTGACGCGGGGCTCCTCACCTTCATTGAGGCATTTACCCTAGCCCATCCTAGTATTTCTCTTGCCCAGTCCTATTAGGAACACAGTGTAAACTTTGTGGACGTCAGACTTACTACTTCCCAAGGTCGGCTTCAAACAAAACTGTATAGAAAACCAACAGAAACCTAGCAGTACTTGCACTTCCAAAGTCGCCACATCAGACACTGCAAGACAGCAATACCTTATAGCCAAGCCCACCGTTTTAGGAGAATTTGCACAAACCAAGCCGACTTTGACTCAAACTGTCGAGAACTCAAGACCACCCTGCTGAATAAAAAATTCCCGGAACAAGTTATCGATGACCCTATTGTGCTAGCCAACCAATTAAACCGTAGCGAAATCTGTAAGAAAAAAACACCGATCATTTGGCCGCAACAAACCATTTTAACCTACTCAGCCTCCACTCAAAGAGTGTCAAACTCACTAAAAAAGCATCACAATATTGTAATTCAAAGTGAATGCTTAAAAAGCATACTCTCCGAAACACCACGCCTTGTCTACTGGCGTAATACAAATTTACACGAATTTCTTACTAACTCTCGTATCAACCGACCGGAAACTACTGGCTGCATGCCCTGTAATAAATCTGGATGTAAAGTATACCCACATTTGGCCAGTACACAGTGCGCCACCAGCACGGCTTTAAATTATTACGTAAATATAAATGGTAACTTTGATGATGTTCGAATGTTAGTGGCTCAACGCCAGCTAGGGCAATGAACGCCAGGAAGGTGTTTGGATGAATAGGTGACAATAAAATAATTCGACGGAGCACAAATAAAATCAATTTAAGACAGTATGAGTATGGCTGGTGTACAGGGCCAGGGTGAAGACCAAGAGTGGTTAAAAGATAAATAAGGTGGATGGTGTATAGGACCAGGGGTATAACTATGGGTGGTATGAGATGAGCTGTAAGAAGTGAACTTGTGACAGCACCTAAATGCGCGCTGAACAGAAAACATGGCATCGTCTCCTAAAAAGTATACGGAATGTAATGGAAGATGTTATCTGTAGAGTGCTCTGAAGTGTTTGCGTCGTGTAATGTAAATTTCCTTGCCATGAATAAGGATGAGTGTCACGGATAGGCCCTCCCCACACGTGCTACACAGGGGTCTTGGAGATCCTGTGAGCAGGTGCGAGTGCGTTACGTGTGTATTGCCTATCGGTAACCTAGCGAAGGTAACTTCAATGCGCCTGTCGCGTATCTCAGTAGTGTATTGTCCCAAGTGTGGTTTTATTAGGTGTAGTTGGTTGTCTCTCTTTTCGCTCCTGTATGCTTGCCAAGTTTTACGCAGTTGTCTGATGTGTGGCTTGAGGTCTGTGTAAGGCAGTGTTGTTACGTTTACTGTATTTCAGACTGCAGCAATCGGAGTCATTTCATCCACCAGTTCATTTCCGGCAATGCCAGAGTGGCCTGGCACCCAACACCAAGTAACCCCAAAGTTTGAAGAATAAGGTAGCATAGATGATCTGAAGACAAGATTAATCATATGGTTTTTTTTACTTTCCGGATGACAATGAACGGACGACACTCAGCGAATCTGTATAAATGATGGATTTAGGAATATGGTGTTCAACTATGCTACAGAAAACCAGAGAAATTCTATTCGCTTCCGCCGTAAAAATACTAGCCTTGACATTATTGTTCTACCTGCTTTAAAGTTGGGTTCATGTGCAGCACAGGACAACAAAGTGAACGTTTTAGATGCACGACTAAAAAACTCTTCAGCCCTCTATTTGTCCTGCCGATACATGAAATACTGCAAACTCCCAGTTCTTGGGGCCTCTTCCTAATATATTGTAAGAAAAACAAGTCACCTGAAACAGGACGAAGATGCCATGGTGATACAAGATCAGTGTGAGATTTTTTGAATCCGTCTAAAAAGAAGACCTCATAAATAGTCATCTCGTCCCTCACTCTGCTAGAAGGGAACAGAAATTGATGGACGATTTAAAAATTGAGTTGCGTATGTATCATTAAAAACCACTTTGAATGGATGGTTATACATTGATCATATTTTGGAGGCATATAAATGGTCAAATGAAGTTCGCTTGAACGCTAAGCAACACTTGCCTCACTCTGCATGAAGACTGCGGACAGAAGTAGTACAGAATGGGCCACAAGAGAGGCGAAGCACCAAAGCACTGGGTCGAGCATTGTAACTGCTGCTGCCGTGGCAGACCCATACACAACACTTCTGTAGTCTAACCGTGACCTTACCAATGTGCCATAAAGACGGAGCAGGAGTTTTTTGTCTGCACCGTATGAGTAGTGAGTTAGGACTTTCAAAATATTCATTGTTTTTATCCATTTTCACAGAAGTCGTTTCATGTAAGGGATGATTGTGAGTTTTTAGATGGGACGCATCTCTTTGACTCGCCTTGTCCCTCCATCTATCTGTGGTCCGCACGCCTCTCCCCCATTCTGCTCGCCCCGCCAGCTGCGCGGTAACGCCGCTCTCACCGCAGCGCCATCTTGCGTTAGCGCCCACTCCCCTCGCCATGACAGCTGAGCGTCAGCGCGCGTTAGCGCTCGGTTAACACATGCTGATGCGCTACTCTCTCTCTCGACCCGCCGCGGTGGCTCAGTGGCTAAGGCTTTGCGCTGCTGAGCACGACATCGCGGGTTCGATTCCCGGCCGCGGCGGCCGCTTTTCTGATGGAGGCGAAAAGCAAAAACGCCCGTGTGTACGAGATTTCGGCGCACGTTAAAGATCCCCAGGTGGTCAAAATTAATCCGGAGCCCTCCACTACGGCGCGCCTCATCGCCTGCGTTGCGTCGGCGCGTTAAACCCCCAAAATCAAATCAATCAAATCTACTCTCTCTCTCATTCCCCGCACCGTTAACGCGCGGTACATATAAACGCGATAACTGCGCCGCTCCGCTCATATGCTCCACTGCCGCCGCTCCGATGACATCCGATGAGCACCGATGATTTGAATAGAAACTAACAATTCTGCTACCGCGACGGTCGGCGCAATCGTAACAAGCACTGCCAAGATGCATCGCATCACCCCATGGTTTCCCCCCGCGGAAATATGCGGTCCATTTTTTCGTCAAATACTACACCCAAAAACTTCTGTTACTTTTTAACTCGAATTGAATGACCATTGAGTTTTATGTCAGGATCGGGCATGCTGCAGCGCCTTTTTTAGAATACCGCACAGGCACTTTTCGCAGGACCAAGTCTGAAACCATTTTCGTCTGCCCAGTGAGAAGGTTTGTTTACCCAAGCTGGAGCTGACGTTGACATAAGAACATGGTACATGATTTGAAAGATATTTGAACGTTATCTACCTAAACGAGGCAAGAGATAGAGGGTGGCAGTGCCTCTCGGAGAGAGCTCATCTTAATGATAAATAATGTGGAGCTCCAAAGGCCAGCTTGCGCCACGCCATTCTCCTTCCCGTGAACATTTCATATTTTCGAACCACTTCTGATACGAAATGTTCGTGTAGACAGGTAATTAGAAAGTGTTCAGCATGTTAGCTTATGTATGTATGCATGCTTAATTTAGGCCTCTAAAGAAACAAGTTGGTCAGTTGTGGATCTCCCCACCCGTATGCCTGCCTGGTAGCTCTCGAGAAGACCATTGTACTCTAGAGAGTACACGAGTCTCCTATTGATCATCTTCTCGAGCAGCTTGCACAGGCGGCTTGTTAGGGCGATTGGACGATAACTAGCAGAGGAGGACGAATCCTTTCCCTCCTTCAGAAAAGGAACTACGACGACCTCCCTCCAAGAACCTGGATGGTGCCCCAGAAGAAATATATTGTTTTTTTAAGAACTATGTTTCAGAACTATGTTTACTACATAAAAAACACGTACAGAAAATGGGTGAAGAGTCATCTGGATCCTTAGCCGACATGGCTAGTCATGGATCCATAGCAGAATGACTACAATAAACAGAAAAACAATCCAAACAATTTTTTTACAATAACATATAAGGTGAGCTAGGTAAATATATTTAGCTATGTGTTAACAGGGTGAGGTATAATGTTCAGACATGAAAATTTCTCTTAAAGAACGTGTGTGATATGGTTTCATTTTTATATTCACTGGCAGATTGTTCCATAGTTTGGCACTTAGGTAAGAAATAGTGCGGCGACCGTACACATTATGTATTTTTGGTAAATTAAGATTACATTTGTGGGCATGTCTGGTGTTTCGTTTAGGTTCTATTACAACGGGTGATCGATTGGATTTATTTAGTGCTCCTTGAACTAGTAATGTTGTTTTGTAGTCCTTTGCTACAAGAAATGGCATAATGTTAAGTTCTGAAAAGATTGGGGACGATGGCGCGGTGGTGGGGTCGCATGTCATTATTCTCATCGCCCTTTTTTGGAGTTTGACAATAACTCAGCTGTATTACGCGAATGTATATCCCCAAGACTCTATACAATAACTAAGATAGCAGTGAAAAATGCTAAAGTATATAATTCTTAGTGTTTTAGCGTCAAAGTGTTTGCGCGGTTGAAGTAATGTATAACATCCAAAAGACAACTTTTTGCTCAGCTGTCTAAGGTGAGGCGCCCAGTGCATTGATTTATCTTTAGTTATTCCCAAATATTTATATTCCTTAACTTTATTAAGGGGTGTATTTCCTATGTATAGCTTGCAGTCGTCTGTTACATGTTTTCGGTTAGAGCAGAAGACTATAAATTTTTTTTTTATATTTAGAACTAATTTATTACTGTTAAACCAGTTTAATGTCTCACGTAATTCTATATTTGCTAGAGTTTCAGCTTCTTTTAGACTGTGATGAGAGACGAGTAAAGCAGTATCATCGGCATAGATAACTTTGTCGGCGTGATTTAGGGAAGTGTGGTAGTCGTTGATAAATAGAGAAAATAATATGGGACCAAGAACCGACCCCTGGGGTACCCCTGCTGGGACAGTTTTTAACCCAGATTTGCTGTCTGCTATATGTACAAACTGTTTACGGTTACTTGAATAACTGCGAAAAAAGTTTAAGGTTGGCCCTCGAAATTCATAGCGTTCCAGTTTTTGCAACAAACTGCCATGATCCACACAATCAAAAGCTTTTGTATATCAAGAAATATGCCTAATGTAATTTGGTTTTTATTTAGGGCTTGGTTAATTACATCTGTTACTGCATTAACTGCCGTTGTGGATGAGTAATTTTTGCGGAAACCATGTTGATTTGTTGTTAAGATTCCATATTTTTCAACGATTTCATTACCCTCTTCGCTATTAGCTTTTCGAACAAGATATTATTGCACGAAAAGATTGTTATAGGAAGGTAGTTTTCTACACAATTGGGGTCCTCTCCTTTGAATATAGGCACAACTCTACCAATTTTTAGCTGTTCGGGGTAACTTCCAGAGTAAAAACATTTATTAAATATTTTTTCTAGTGGGTGACACAAAACGTCGATGTTAGCTTTCAATAAGTTAATTGATATTTCATCATGACCCATTGCTTTATTTGACTGCATCTCTCTGGTCATAGCGATTATTTCTGCGGTGGTTATCTCTCTGAATGCGAAGCTATTAATAATCGGTGGGGGTAGTAGGGGGGCCGGTTCATTACTGTGTATATTTTTTAGGGTCCTACTTATGTTTATGAAGAAGTCATTGAATTTCGCAGCAAGTGTAGCTTGGTCACATTTCAGGATACTCAAATCAGGGAGTATGTTGAGCTTTTGTGTAGGCTTTATAACTGAGTTTATTATACGCCATATTTCGTTTGAGTTGCCATTGTTTTTGAGTATAAGTTTACTGTAGTAAGCTTTTTTCTGTTTTCGTATTAGAGACAGCGAAAAGTTACGCATAGTTTTGTATTGTTCTTTATAATAATCATTGCCTTTGTGTTGCTTCATTTTATTGAGCCAGTAATCTCTTTTTTTAATCACTTGAAGTATGTTATTTGTCATCCAGGGACAGATGTGCGTTGAGAGGTACAATGATCTGCGAGAGTTGCAGTTTGACTTAATGCAGCTTGCTCGTAAGTTTGCATAAAAACGTTCGTACGTTAGGTTAACATCGTTATCGAGATCCTCGTTACCAAGATCTTCATTAGGGTTTGTTTCTTGTATTACTGTTCTTGTTCTTTCATAGTCCCATCGTTGTGCATGATATGGAGTATGTTTATTGTTCGAAATGTGAGTATTCGGAGCAATAATGTAGGTAGGATAGTGGTCAGCGACATTTTCAGCAATGACGCCCGCTTCTACTGAGCTTGGACAGAAATTAGAAAGAATGTGGTCAATGATGGAAGAGGACACTTCTGTTACCCTAGTAGGGCATGCCATGTGGTTTTGAAAACCATATGAGCAACGTAAGTTTAGGTAATCAGTGCTAGAGGGATCTGCTATATTGATGTTAAAATCCCCGCATATGATCACTTTTTTATTAGTGGTAGAAAAGTGTTGTAATAGGTCTTCAAAGTGTTTTAGAAAAGCCTGAATTCCAGAGCCAGGTGGCCTGTAGATCACACCAATCATAATTTCCGTACCAAGCTCTACAAACAATATTTCATATTCACTTTGCATTTCCGTTATGTCCTTCAGTTGTTTATATGTTATTGCAGTGGACAAGTAAAGTGCAGCACCACCGCCTCTTGAGTCAGTTTTTCTTGGTAGCGTCAGAAAATGATAATTCGGTATGTTAATAAATTCTCTTTCTTTCAACCATGTCTCCGAAATTGCTATTATACTGCAATCAAATGTAAGTCTAGATACTAAAGTTATTAAAGAATCAATATTTTTGTTAAGGCTTCTAGCATTACAATGAAGAAGGTTTAGAGTTTCGCAGCCAGCGCTCGCCATAGCTGTGTCGATTTCCTGTTTAGGTTAGAGGGATGATTCATACTATTTTGGCTAAGTCGGCCAGTATGGCGATGTGAACTACGCTGGAATTTTCCGTCTTCCTGGCTAGTATTTTCGATTCGGCAACCCATACGAAGTTCCACTTCTTTTCCTTTTTTTGGCGATAGCCTTGCCAAGCAGAGCTTTGTATTCAGGACACAGGTGCTCGTCAATATATACTGGACTGTCATCTGCGAAACCAAAATCGCTTGTCGTCAGCCTTTTCTTCTTAGCGGCCTGCAGCAACTTATTCCTCGCTGATCTCGACACAAATCTAACAATTATGTTAGTTTTGGTCGGCTCTTTTGTTGGCACGCTGTGAACGACGTCTATGTCTGATGGTTCCAACTGCACCTCAACTTTTTCTGCTATTGCCTGAACGATTTCTGTTAGCGATTCCTTTGGTTCCTGTGGCATGCCCTTAATCTCAATGTTTTGCTTCCTAGTAAACTGTTTCAGCTGCGTCATTTCTGTTTCCATGTGGATGACGTACCGCTCAAGCTCTTCCTTTTCTGCTTTGAGTGCAGTGGGCTCCTTTTTCATCGAGTCAAGTTCCTCTTTGGTTTTGCGCAGTTCCTCAAAAGTCAGGTTCATGTTGTTCATACGTTCCACTACGTCATCAAGTTCTTTTTTTAAGATGGCGTTAGCGTTATCCATTTCTTTTTTTAGAGCCGCGTTCGCTTCGACAACATATTTTAGCAGCTCCTTTATCGACCCTGGTGCTTTCTCCGCCATTGCAACAATGAGCGATCCAAGCTTTTTTTTATTTATAAAACAAAAACAGTGCTCCACAAACCTGCAAGAGTGTAGCACAGTGATTAGCGCTGCCCGTAGCGATGCTGTCTAGCTTGGATCGCTCGTTGTCGTGCTGGCCTCCGGTCCCAGCTGGTACTTTTGTAGTCGCCTGTCGCCGGTTGTCTTGTTGGGCGCAGGCGCATAAACCTCTGACGTAGCCAGTCGATGCCACGTAGTCGATCTGGATCCGATGGGTGTCCACCCCTGGCTGTCGGCACGTGTCCGATTTGGATGACGTGCTTCGTTGCCCAAGCTCCGATCCCAGAGACCGTGCAGCTGCAAGAGCGTAGCACAGTGATTAGCGCTGCCCGTAGCGACGCTGCCTAGCTTGGATCGCTCGTTGTCGTGCTGGCCTCCGGTCCCAGCTGGTCCTTTTGTAGTCGCCTGTCGCCGGTTGTCTTGTTGGGCGCAGGCGCATAAGCCTCTGACGTAGCCAGTCAATGCCACGTAGTCGATCTGGATCCGATGGGTGTCCACCCCTGGCTGTCGGCACGTGTCCGATTTGGATGGCGTGCTTCGTTGCCCAAGCTCGAATCCCAGAGACCGTGCAGCTGCAAGAGTGTAGCACAGTGATTAGCGCTGCCCGTAGCGACGCAGCCTAGCTTGGATCGCTCGTTGTTCCCTGCCTCCAAGAACCTGGAAGGTGCCCCAGAAGAAATATTTTGTTGTAGAGGTGAATGAGTGTTTCAAGTGTGTCTGCGTGTAAGTGTTGTTTCATAGAGTACGTAATGGTATCTGCCCCTGCAGATGAAGGTTTACTACTACTCAGTGCAATCTTCAGCTCATGAAGTGAGAAGGGGGTGCTATAAGATGAAGTCGACTGATCACAATCTCGCAAGAACTTCTCACAGGATGTTTTCTGTTTCATAAAAGTGCCTAGTGTGTCGAGCCAGACACGCGTTGGAAGTGTTCTGCAAGTGCGTTCTCATGATCTTTGAGTGTTGCCCCTGTTGTACTCACAAGGTGCAGGGTGTGTGGTTGCTGTCCTTTGAGTTTTCGTATACTTGTCCTGACTTTGTGAGTGTCGATGTATAAGTTAATAGATGTGAGGAAGATGCGCCAACTGTCCCTTTTTGCCTCACGGCACACGCGTTTTCCAACTGCTTTTGCCCGTTGGAAAGATACAAGGTTGTTGGGCGTAGGATATCGGCGAAGGACACCCCGCACCTTGTTCTGGGCGTCTCGTACACGCCTGCAGCTTCGTCTTTGTGTGATATTGCTGTGTGATATTGTTTATATGTATCTGTGAATACACTGCACTTTGCTTTTGATTCATTGAACCTGTTCTAGGAAGATTGACTGCATGGGCCTTTACCTATATATGTTAGCGAAGTGGGAAAGTGGTCACTACCATATGGGTCCATGCCCATGCCCCACTCAAGGCAAATAAGAGAACTGTGGAGAAAGGAAAGAGAGTCAAGATATGAGCAGGTGTTGTGTCCTATGTTCTAGTATGTAGGCTGTTTCAGGTTGAAAAGACATGCTTCAGAGGATGTTATAAGCTTCAATATCAGACCATGTCGGCCATCCGTGCGAGAAGCGCCCCAAAGAGAACTGTGTGCAATAAGGGAACCTATGATTATGTATGGTCCAGGCAGCTGATCAACCAGCGCCTCAAACTTAGAGCTCACAATTGCGAGATCAGAAGGAATGTATATAGAGCACACCGTTATAAACCTATTAAATATTATTGTGCGAATCGCTACAGCCTCAAAGACAGTGTTCCAATTGACGCGGTGGCATGCTGAGGAATCGCAGGTGATTATGGCCACACCGCAAGAAGAGCGTGTGCAGCCATCCCTGTCCTTTCTGAATACCATGTAACTATTCAAGAGATTTGCGTGATAGAAATTCAAATGTCTTTTCTTAACACACATTATACGTGGCTGATTAGCATGCAGTACTTTGTATTCATTGTCAAGGTTTTAAACGAGTCATGAAAACAAAATACAACTTCGTTTATTCTGAAAGAACTAAAATTCAGTATCTCACTCAGCTTCATTACAGCCACAAACGATGTTTTCAACAAAAAAAAGCAAAACGTATTTAAAAACTTTCAAACTTTGCGCCAAAGTGGCGTGTTATGAGAAAGACCGACGGAATACGGGCCAACAATAAGACAATGTTCAGTGCGTTAACTGCACGTTAGCATTATATTGATGTCAAATGAAACTAGAGGCCCCATTACATATGTCCAATCATGTGTCGTCGCAACAGGTCAGTTAGGCGGCCGCCAATTGCACAGACAAGGTTCCGTGGCATCATAGAAAAGTTGCGGGAAATTGTCTAGGGGGTCGCAACTGTTTCACACGTTTTATTATTTTCTCCGTTATTTTTCGAAGGTTGTGATGATATTGGTATCATTGTTATCGGGACGAAGCAGTCTTTCCAATAAAGCCAACATGTATTTTGTTTTCATGGCTCCTTTAAGGAGGCCTCTGCAGTTCAATTGAATAATGTTTTCTGTTCCCAATATTGACATTTAATTACACTTAAGAATGACTAGAATGTGTGTGTGTGTTCATGTGTCGTCTTTCGGGGCTGTTACTCTGGGGTTGGGCTTTTTGGGCCTTTCTATAGGCTTGGACGTCGGAAGCAGCTCCTTGCGCTGCGTTGCAGGCACGAACCGCCGATATACATCTGCTAATTAGAACTTTTTGCTGGGCTAGTTGTTGAATATATACCATGATTTGAATAGCGCCTGTCTCCTCTACTCTGTTCTTCCTTCGTGTGTTTTTGTTGCTCTTCAAATCATAGCATTCATCTGCTCGTCAGATGTCAGAAGGGTGCCTAACTGGCCGGGCCCCCTAGACTTGAACCCCCTTCGGGGACCCTTTGTTTGAGCTGCCACCGACCAGGGTGTCAGGGCCCCAGAGGTGGCACAGGCGGTGCGGTGGCGGTGGGAGCCCCCATGCTTGGCCTTCAGTGTCCGTCCCCTCGGCACCCTCTAATGTACTGGAGGACGAGGAGGCAGTGCCGGGAGTGGCATTAGTCCCGATGGAGACAGTTGGCACCACGACCACTGGTGCCTCAGCAAGCGCCGTTGTGACGGGTTGGGCTGCCTTAGAAAACCCAGAGGCGGGCGGTGCGGGATCAGGTCAGACTCGCTCAACTGGTCCCTCGTAGAAACCAGACGCTGCTCCACCCTCCAGCGAGCTTCGTCAGCGTACCTCCTCAAGAGGAAAGAGGCGAACCTCTTTCGCGCCTGTGGGAAGGTAAGTTTCTCAGTGACTTTAACATTGATAATGTCCTTTTCCTGTTCGAGCCTTTCGTATGTTCTGTGGTAGAACTAGAGTAGATGATCTAGAGTGGCTGAGGGTTTGCGATGGACAGTTTTTAGATGGATGATCGTGCTGGGCACACTTTGCACACGTACGTCGGTCACGGCAGAAGTTGGTACCATGGCCAATCCTCTGACACTTAAAACAGCGCCACGTGTTAGGGATGTATAGCCGAACTCAACATGGAATGTATCCTACTTTGAAAAATTGTGGAAGTGCTGACCGGTCATAGGGTAATATGAGGTGTTTGATAGGATTTTTTTTGTCTTCTATACATATCATTATGCGCCTCACTGCCGTTATTACCTGACTTTTAAGCAATCTAGGAGATCAGTTTAGGTCTAATTCATGAGGTCGGGAGCTGACATCACGCTTTGTGAGCTGTCAAGGTTTCGGTGGGGCGTGATCAGCGATGCGTTTCTGGCTCAGAAGATTTGTTGCCTGCTACGGGGTATTTACTTCGACCAACCGTTCTCTGGTTCTCTGTTCATTTCCTTTGCTGGATTCTCCGAATATACCTTCTTTGAAATTTGTGACCTAGAATATGGACAGAGAGGCATCAGGCTTTTTTTTCAACAGATTGAATTATCAGGAAGCAGGGATGTTGGCTGGCTTTGGGAGAGGGATTGTTGGCAAGGACGGAAATGATACTTCGGTCCGACCCCTTTTCAGGGATCCATCACTTTTGGAGGGGGATGAAAACTACTATACGACATAGAATAGGGGTAGTTTCCTCGGTAGGGTTACCCTGACACCGAGGGAGGTCCGGAACTCTCTGCCTAGTAAACAGACAGGGAGCCCTTCCACCAATGCTTGAACTGGGCTCCGACGGCCAGAATTTGAGGTTTATACCCTTTACCTTAAAACACATCGCCAGGGTTAGTTCCAGCGTTTGTTTGGGGGCTCGGGGCCAGCGGTGTCGCCAATACCGTCAGCAAGCTTACTCAAGGTGCCCCGTGCGGGGTAAAAGGTAACTCAAACTGTGACCCCTCTAGTGTCGTATACCTTCTAGAGTGCGCTGTTTGTAGGGAACAATATATCGGCCAAACTGAAGCGCCCTTCAGCCTTCAAACGCAAATCACCGCTCTGACGCAAAATGCGCCCCTTATTTGCCCCTGTCAAGTTTTGTGAACAGTCACGGGCATGCATTTGAACATCGTAAACAACAAGTTTAAATCCACTTTCTACACCCACGACGACCGCGAGGTCTCCGGAATCTTATCTCATTTATAACTTTGGGTAATCGACGCTTGGCAATAATAAAAGTTGTCGAAAACTAACGTGCTTATCCCTCGAATAAATTTGGCGACCTCATAACGTTTATAACATTGTCCCGTTAATCCTACCCTGGAGTTTTCCACCTGAATTCGTAGAAACTCTCCAAATACAGCAGATTTATTAGCATAATGCAACTTAACAATGCGATTTGTCCTTGGGAATGAGGCCGTGTCCCCCCCCTCTTTAGAAACGTTTACTTTCCTTCTGATCTGTGGGCACTACCTATTTCCTGTTCGGTTGCTAGCTCACTCTTCAATGCTATTTTGTGCACTGTATCTATTCTTTCCTTTCACTGGGGGTACACCCAAAATACAATCTCATTCATCCCTGTGTGAATTCATCCAAACCAGTTTCCCCACCTACGGAATACCTTAGTGTATATTTTTTTCTGCTTTTTGAAACCGCAATGGCACGTTCTTTCATACTGAACTTGCAGCCCACGTCTCTTACGTTGCCCCGTCGTGGTGCAACCTTGAGAGCTGCCTACTTAATACGACCCGTTTATGTCTCTCTTTCTCCATCTCTCTCATTTCCCTTTTGTTGTTGTTGTAACATGGGCATAGCCCGACTGCATGCATACTCTCCGTCTCCGAAACATATTCCGCTCCTTCTCGCAGTTTTCAGCAAAGTTATATAAGAAATGTGTTCCAAATGTTTGTGAAAAACAAAATAATGTAATTCTACTCTGATGAAGGCAAGATTCGTTGCAGCTACGATACTAAACCTTCTTTGTTACTGTTCTTGCTGTGTATCCGACTGTTATACTACTTCTGAGCGCTTTGTGAGCTTTATCTTTATCTATATTTGTTTCTACCATGAGCGCTGAGAGGACCGCAGCAAAGAGAATCAGCTGGAACTTTCCGCAGAGCGTGACCAGAACAGTTCTGATCGGGGACTCCCAGACTAAGTGTTTGTATCATCACTTCGATCCCCTCCGCCCTGCAAACCCCACTTTGGTTTCCCATTCTGGCGCATGCATTGCTGGCGCTCGCTCACTTAATGATTATATCCCTGCCTCGGCCACTACAGTTTTTCTGGATATTGGTACTAATAATCTCAGATGAACTTCCGCTGAACATGTTTTTTCTGACTACCGCTCACTGAGTGACCCCAATCTTGAATCTCGGCGGAACAATTCCGCTATCTACGCCAGTCTCATTTCTCACCGCTAAGCTAACCGTTGCCGCGACTACTGCATCGCTCGCTTCGCTGACTGCAGCACAGAAACGACACACCATTTCCACGCACTTCTCCGAGAATTTTGCTGCCACTAACGCTTTGTTCAATTCAGCAATCATAGCTTTGAGAACTTTCCGTCCTTGAAAGTCCTCGCTGCTGGTGGCTTACATCCAAGCTTCGAGGGTTTCGCCTTGCTGGCCGGTCAAATTCGTGCGCTGTATTTCTTGTAACAGCACTGCAATCGTCTGCGGTGGCACTACTTCGGTTGCACCACAAACCCAGTTGCAGTTTGGGCTATCTTTCCTAATGACACACCCTTTCAACCACTGCCTGCTATTCTATCCAGTGTAAAGACACGGGAAAAGTGTCGTGCCAGCAGCCAACCGACATTCCCCCCCCCCCCCCCCCGATCCACCGCAACCACGGCGCCCCGAGTAAACACCAGCAGCACATTCCCGAAGTCCACGAACGAGCGTCGCGGTAGCGGCATGGCACCCCCACCCTGGCGAGCCTGCAGCGGCTACAGCGCCCAGAGAGAACGCTCGCGGCGATTATATGAAGCTCCCCGACCATCGCCGCACCGCCAGCATGCCCCGCCACTCTTCGCATCTTCAGCGATCGCCAAACTCACGGAAACTCACAGCAGCGTGTCTGCCGGGCCTTCTGGGGTCCATCATCCAGCGGTCCGTGTCTCATGCCATTACCATTTTAGCAAGAATCAGCACAGCAACAACTGACTACAACACAAAAAACAGGCAACGCGGCCTCTATCCCCGCTTCAAGACAGTTTTTAAAGATAAGAAAGATCCCTGCAGAGGGCCTACGTTCTGAACTGCACGTTTCCGCTCTTGGGCAGTATTTGACTGCCGCTATCGCTCCCAGGGGTCTAAGGACTGGAATTAAACCTACTACTACCGAACCCTCCCCACCCACCATGAAACAGTTGAAACAGGTACTCGATAAAGCATCTTTACAATTACCGGAAATATTTTTCAATCACTACAAAACTTCGGCTGCCATCCGTATCCTTCGGTGATCTTCTTTGGTGATACATATTGCATTAGTGTTAGATTTCTTGCATGAGCTGTGCAGTGAAGGCGGTTCTGCGGTCCGTGATTACGATTTCAGGAGCTCTACGTCGCAGCACAATTTCGTTTAAGAAGAACCCGGCGATTTCTTGTTTAGTCCCCCTCGGAAGAGCGGTGGTCTCTGCGTAGCGCGCGATATAGTCTGTTGCTACGACAATCCACTTGGTCTGGCATTGTGACGCAGGGACCGGGCCCAGAAGGTCCACTCCAATCTGTTGTGAATGGTGTCGAAGGGACGTCAACGGGCTGTAGGTCTCTGGCGGGTCTCTTTGGAGGTGTTTTTTGTCGCTAGCAATAAGACCAGCTCCAGACGTAGTGGGTTACGTCTTATGCAAGGCGGGGCCAGTGGTACTTCGCCTTGATTTTTGCAGTAGTGCGAGCTGTGCCGAGATGTCCGGAAGAAAGGTCGTCGGAGCATGCTTCCAAAATTCCGTCACGGAGGTCTGTATGCTTGACAAGGAGATAATTCCTTCTTGTTCCGGGGCTGAAATTCTTCACGAGGATGGAGTTTTTCAGGCTGAATGCGTAAGTTCCGTTTGAACACCCAGGAACGCGACGTTTTGTCCTTCGAGGTAGTGAATCATTACGCGTAACTCGGGATCGGCACGCTGCTGGGCGGCTAGGTCGCGTTCCATTAAGAATTCGAAGAATTCGCTGTTTTCATCGAAATGTTGCGGAGGTGGGTCGACGGGGGCGCAAACGATGCAGTCGGCGTCGGAGTGTTTCCTCCCGGATTTATAGAATATTGTAACGTCAAATTTTTCGAGGCACAAGCTCCACCTACCAAGACGCCCAGAGGGGACCTTCAAATTGGTAAGCCAACAGAGCGTATGGTGGTCTGTCACAACCTTGAACGGTCTTCCCTAAACGTATGGGCGCAATTTTGAAGTGGCCCATATAATCGCGAACACTCTTTAACAGAGGTGGAGTATTTGTTTTTCTTCCTTGGGCAGACCACGGCGGGCATAGGCGATTACGTTTTCGCCACCGTTTCGCTTTTGGACGAGGACGGCACGCAAGCATAAGTGACTGGCGTCCGTGTGCATTTCTTTTTCGGTGTTTTCGTCGAAATGTGGAAGCACAAGCGGGCTTTGCAGACATTGTTGCATCTCGCAGAATGGTTTTTTGGGGCGTTTTCTTAGCTGAAAGGGGTGCTATGTTACGTCAAGGGCGTGAGTGACTCGGCAATGCGGGCGTCGTTTGTGACGAAGCGCTGGTAGTATGCTCACAGTCCGAAAAATCTTCGCACGCCCTACTTATCTTTCGGTCTTGGGAAGTTCACTATGGCTGAAGTTTTCGCCGGGTCAGGCAGGACCCCCGCGGCGTTGACGACACGTCCCAAAAACTTGAGTTCCTCGTAGGCGAAGCGGCGCTTTTTGGGCCTCAGCGTTAACCCCTACGTACGAATAGCCTCGAGTAGAGACTGAAGCCTTGCAAGGTGTTCGTCGAAAGTCCGGGGGAATACCACAACGTCGGCGACGTATACGAGGCAGGTGTGCTACTTCAGGCCAGCTAGCACAGTGTCCATGAGTCTCGGAAATGTTGGTGGTGCTGTGCATAGCCCAAACGACACCACCTTGATTTCGTATAAGCCGTCCGGGGTTATGAATTCAGTCTTCTCTCGACCTCTCTCGTTCACTTCAATTTGCCAGTACCCTGTCTTTAGATCCATCGGTGAGAAGTACTTCGCGTGGCAGAGGTTGTCGAGGGCGTCATTTATTCCCGGCAGGGGTACACTTCCTTTTTGGTTTTTTGTCAATCGCCGGTAGTCAACGCAGAAGCTTAGTGTGTCGTCTTTTTTGTTCACACGTACGACCGTAGCAGCGCAGGGGCTTGTCGATGCCTGTATAATGTCGTGGCTGAGCATGTTTTCGACTTGTGTCCGGATGCCTTGAATGCCAAGCTTACAGATATTTGTGCTCATTTCTGTAGACTTGAAAAGTCCACAGCCATTGACGAGCTACAGGTTGACGTACAATCTAACTAGGAAAGCATTGAAAAACTCCGCTGCGAATGCCTGCGCCTGCGTGCTCGTCCTAATAACAACGAAGATAGGCTACGTTTCGACAATAAGTATTTTATGTCATTTAATAATTTTTATTAAACTCCTACGCTGACACAGAGCACAAAATGTTTTCGCTACTTTCCGAATTGCCAGATTGCCCAGTTACTTTGCACACCATAGTTCGCGTGTACCGCCTTGGGCATGCAGCCGACAATCGCTGTAGATTCAAGATTGTTAATTTTGCCTCTTCCAAGACACAAAATGATGCGCTGTCAGAACGCGCGCATCCTTAAGAACGGAATGTTTCGATAAGCGGTAAATACTGTCCACCCACTCGAGTTGATCAGAAAAACCTTAAATAATTTGCTAAACCATCGGAGGCCAATATCAAATTGAGTACAAAAAATTACTTTTGGGTGGTAAACGTTACACGTAAAATCGCGATACCGGCCGTGTGGTCCCCACCACAACCAATCGTCACACCTTGAAAACTAAAGTTTGTCCGAGTGCTTCAACGTCTGCTAAAACCTCGGGTGATCCTTATAGTTTGGGCGTTTTGGGGGTATGGGGATCTAGCAAGATGCTTTCAATACTTTTCTCGAACATCCGCAGCATTGATTCAGCATTCATTCAGCATCTGCTGACATCACAGTGCTCACTGAAACGTGGCTGTCGAAGAATATTCGCGACTCTGATATTTTAAAAGGCAAAAAAGAGTACGCATTCTCTCGTAACGATAGAACGTAGAAGTCAGGTGGTGGTGTAATGATTGCAATAAAATCCAATTTGTCTTTTTCTGCCGTACGCATTCCTTTAAAGCTAGAAATTGTATTTGGCGTCCTTACCTCACAAAGATAAGAAAATAAAAGTAGGAGAATGCTACAGATCCCCCTCAGTCGATAAATCTTCAAATGGAAAACTTCACGACGTAATTACCTTAATTTATGTTCGATACGCTGCCGCCATTTAATATTCTCGGTGAGTTTATTTATCCGGCCATAAGCTGGGCCACGGGTGGTCCTAGTGCAGTACTTCCAAATCCCGAAGCAAAGGCGTTTCTTGATCTCTGCTCAACCCTAAACTTCACACAAATGGTAACTCAACCGACCCGATGCACGGGTAATTGTTAACATTGTCGACCTTATTTTAACAACTTTTTTCAGTTCTACCAGGGCTTAGCGATCATGCCCTGCTTCAATTTGATTTAAATGTTTCACCACGAAGTCACAGGAAAAAGGCGAAGAAAATACGGAGTTACTCTCACGCAGACAATAGTGGTATAAATACCGAGTTATCCTTATTTCTTGACGAATTTATGAAAACCTTTTCCACGCGGTCCTTAGAGCCAACCTAAGAAGCAAAACTAACCGATTCCCGTGGTTCAATATACATCTCCAGCGACTAGCCAACAGAAAAAGCGTTTATAACGAAACGCGAATCTCTCTAATCTTCCAGAAAAAAGCGCGCTTATCATGCTGCAAATCTAAGCTATTTTCGCGCACTCCGTGAGACCACACATACATACAACACACAAACGTGTGATGGTATATTTAAAAACAAACACGTCAATTCTGGAAACTTGTGAATGGTCATAACGATGATGAGATCACCATTCATTCAAGTGATGGCGTCGTGCTGTCGGATAACCGTGTGTTTCAGTGTTTAACGATTTCTTTGTAACATCTTTGTCAAAATTCCAGCAAGAAACTCACCCATCAGTTGATGCCCGTGGATTTTCAAACATGACTCTCGCATTTAGTTATCCATGCGCCGTCGCTAATATTGTTGATACGGTTAATCTTTCCTCGGCCTCTGGTGTTTATAATTTAAATTCCAAGTTTTTAAAAAACCCTAAAGACTACTCCTCAAAAATTTTGTCTAAACGTTTCGAGCATTCGTTGCACACAGACACCCTGCCGAGTGACTGGAAGGTAAGAAAGTTGGTTCCCGTCCATAAAAGTGCTGACAAACATACTGCTAAAACTACCACCCTATTTGGTTGACTTGCATTCCGTGCAAATGTTTGGAGCATATTTTATCAACGGAAACGGCTCGCCACTTGGATTCTAACACCTTTTTTCACAATTCACAACACCGCTTTCGTAAAAACGTTTCGTGTGAGACTCGACTAGCATGCTTACGAACTTGTTTCATAGGAAAATTGACCATCGTTCTACAGTCAATTGCATATTTCTTGATTTCGCCAAAGATTTCGCCATAACATCACATGAACTATTACTTTAAAACTAAGTAAGCTCAACGTTGATCCTAACACCCTTGCCTTGTTACGTTACTTCCTCTTAAACCACTCTCAGTTCGTGACTGTTAATCAAATCACGTTGCCTTTTTCACCGGTATATTCAGGTGTTTTCCAAGGCTCTGTCCTCGGAACCCTGCTATTCTTAATTTAAATTATTGACCAGGCTATTAAAGTTCAGGCTTCCATTCACCTATTCGCTAACGATTGTGTTCTTTACCGTGAGATTACATCTGCTATTGACTCCGTCATACTTCAATCTGATATTAACTTGATCTCTGCGCGGTGTAACGACTGGTTGATAACACCTATTACAAATAGATGTATTGTAATGCCATTGACAGAAAAAATGCCTGGAAGCCTTGAATATACCCTTCAAGTAAATATTCTTGAGATCGTAACTTCCTATGAATATTTAGTCGTCTATATATAAATCAATCTGTCAAAGGAACCACACTTAAACTACATAACAAACAATGCGAACCGCATATTGGGCTATTTAAAACGTAATTTTTCGGGTTTACAAACAACGCTGAAACTACAACTGTACAAAACTCCTATACGCCAGAAATTGTAATATGCCGCTTCTATATAGGACCCTTGCCTCGCATGTTTAGCTTCATCGGTAGAGTACATCCAGAACCACTCCGCACGCTACATCCTTACAGAATATCATGGCACGGCTAGTGTAACGACCATGAAATACAGTTCCTACTACCTGATCTGTCTTTACCCCGCCAGATACAACGTTTGTTCTTAGGTCACAAACATTTTTATCACGAGACGCTTCATGACTTACTCCTATCTCGTCACTTAGATCGTCACCATAAATTTAACCTATTCATTGTCATGAAAATCTGATCTATTACGTTTTCTACCCCACGCAATCATCCATTGGAACTCCCTTCCCGAACAGTTGTAATATTCCTAAACAATAAGTTGTTTACAACAGCTTCGACTAGCCACGTTTGTAATATTACTTGATTTTAAAATTTTCCGAAGTGATTTTTTGCTTTGTTTTCCTCATTTTGACGTAGGTTTCGAGCTGTTCACTGACCTCCCTATTTCAGCGACTGCTTATAAGTAGCCAAATCCATGCCATATACTTATTGCATCATGAACAGTTTTCTGATTACTTTTTTTTTCTTTTATGTCCCTTCGGTATCGTTTTCAAATGCTTATCAGTCATTATGCTACACAGGGCACATTATCGGGCTTCTCTTGTGATTTTTGTCTCGATTTTCTTGTTTTGTTGTTCTTTCTTTATCTTCACTTCTACTCTTTTTTATCTTGTTTCCTTAATAAATAATTGTATATCTGTACCTGTTATGTCCACTCCCCTCTTTAGCGCCCTACCCAATCATTGAGGGTAACCATAAAAAATAAATAAATAAATAAATAAATAAATAAATAAATAAATAAATAAATAAATAAATAAATAAATAAATAAATAAACGTAGCCGGAGGTGTTCCTTGGGATGAACGGAAAGGGAACAAAATTTCATGCATTTGTGTGGCGGGTGCTTAACAAGTGACTGCTCATCGCGGCCTGTGATTTATTTCGACAGCGGTTTTTCACGTTCCCGCTGCATTTCTTGATCTGTAACACTCACGGCTTGGTACTAGGTTATATTCAGTGCCCTGTCATCTTACCTCGTTCATACAAAATTTTATCTGCGGTTTTTGTTCTTTCGTACATCCTGCAGCAGGAAAGGCCTATCGTCTTTGGTTTCTGTTTTCATACAAGCTCTGGTGTATAGTTTTTTGACCACGCTTTTTTGTCCTGTCTCTGCTATACCAATACACCCATTACGACAGGGGACTTCTCAAATACGAAACGTAAAATAGGCACATTCTCTGTTGGTTCAAGCAAGGGTTATCTACTTGGTGTTAGGTTTTTATATTGAAGTGGCATAGCAGCACTGTGATCATGCGGGTAGCTAATTCCTTCACACTTACTGTGCAGATCGTCACGCTGCTGTTAACAGAAAACTACGAAAAACCCTTACGCCTACCGACTCAGCCATCTACAAGGATCACCTGCGACAACGAAAACCACTTGGCACTTACATCGGATGAATCAAACAGCCATGCCTTGTGGTTCAGCCGGCAAGACGAATTGACACAAGGCGCCTGCATGGAGCCTGGAAAGATACAACCCGCACCGGCTACACCAACGAGTGTCAAGCCACCGCTCGAAGCACTAGAGAAAAAAGGGCACGGCAGCACTGGGACCATGCTGGTTGCTCATCCGTTAAAACCTATTGTGCAGGTGAGAAAAGGTTTTCAAAAAAATTACACCATCTTCCCCACGATGCGAAGCATCATCGGGGTTCAGTGTGGTTCCATTGTGTTGCCGTTATGTTGAAATATGTGGTGTCTATTAGCGCAAGAGGAAATTCCACGTCCGCGTCCACACCGGCGGCAATGGCACGCAAGTACTGTTGTGTTACGGTGAGTGGGTGGTGGTTCTTTAGGCACCAAAACCCATCCATCACGTTCTTGTAAATGTTGTCGTCTCTGCGGTAGAATCGGTAGTCTCCGTCAGCGTTGGTGACGTAATGGTTGTGGACGTTGGTGCATTGGCTAAGAGCAACGTACACGCGCTCCTCTTCGCAGCTTTGTCTTTTTCTGCTTCTTCTTCTTCAGCAGTTTCTCTGCGGGAATATAACGACGATGGTTGAAAGCTAAGCAATGTCGTGAAGGATTCTTTGGAAAGCCAATCCCTAGGGGCATCCTGCCACAATCATCATTAGAGGCGCTGCGGACGGGGCACGGATGCGGGACATCCTCCTGAGCAAGAGATGCTTCGCATCTAAAATGTTAGCGTGAAAGCAACCGTTGATTGGTAGTGCTGCCGTGCCAAAGGTTGCTGTGTTTATTTTTAGTGACATCGCTTTCTTTATGAAGGACTTATTTCTCTTGTCCGGAGATGTGAAAACAAATGCGAGGCCCTAACTTCCTCAAATGGTAAAACAGCTTTGATTTATTTATTCAAATTTTTCCCATGGCCCCAGGGGCATTACTGAGGGGAGTGGTCCATGAGAAGTAAAACACAAACAAAAATGACAAACATAAGCCAACTTGGCAACGCGTACACAAGGCAAAGGAAAACGATAGTAATGCAGTCGGAAATCTTTAGGTGAGTTCATAGTTATAATAAAACATGCACCCAAAAGAAATACGATGTGACAGTGACAATGTCTCAGTGCTGCCTTGAGCGAATGAGGCATGAAAAAGAATTACAAGACACACTATAGTCGCGAAATACATAAAAACTTTGTACATAAAATGAAATACTTCACTCAGCTGATATAATACAGGTCACTCAACTGTCTTTTGAATTCATCAAAATCCTTTACACTCGCTAGTGATACTGGTAGGCGGTTCTACTCCGATGCTTTGTTGGAAATAAATGAAGTTGAATATGCAGCAGTCCGTCAACGCGGAATCCTAACCTTGCGAGAATGATGAATGCGTCGTGAAATGTAAGTGGGACTGGTTAATTGTGTTTTCTTTAAGTCTGTGTTGCGGTGATAAACTTTAAAGAATAGGCAAAGACGTGCTACCATGCGGCGCAATGCAAGATTGGCTAGTGATAATGCATTGTTCATTGCGGTGACACTAAATAGAAGTTATAATTACCAAAAATAAAATGCTCTGCACGGTTCGGAAGCGCTCCATGTTGTTTCGTTAGTAATTTGGGGTGTGGGGCCCAACTTGGTGCCGCGCAGTATAGTTTGGACCTGACTAATGAATTGTACAAACGAAGCTTCACAGACGGCGTTTCACATTTGAAATTTCGTTTCTGATAACATACCATGAGCTTAGCGTTTGATGTAATGTACTTTGCATGTTTATTAATGGTAAGATTGTAAGTTAAGAGTACACCATGCTACTCCTAGCAGAAAACAAGCGATACTGTCGTACTGTGAATACTGTAGGTGGGGGCAACGGACGCAGGTCGACGCGCAAACCGCATAATTTTGCGTTTAGGTGGGTAATACTCATTTTCCATTGAATTCCCCAATCCAAGATGTGGTCAACATCAGCTTGTAGCAAGACGGTGTGATTAGTAATGTTGACTTCTCGGTGAATTGTGCAGTCATCAGCAAAAGTTTAGGTAACGAAATAATAGTAATATGTAAACAGAAGAGGTGCTACAACCTATCCGCGGGGAACTCCTGGCGTAACAGAAATAACAGGCGTAGTGAATATCACCCTACAAACGTGTAGGAAGGTCGTATTTCGTGGTGAAAATGAGCCAGGTACTGTTGTTTTACGGGTTAAAATAGGCCAAATCCGGTTTC
This sequence comes from Haemaphysalis longicornis, assembly GCF_048455015.1. Lineage (NCBI taxonomy): Eukaryota > Metazoa > Arthropoda > Arachnida > Ixodida > Ixodidae > Haemaphysalis > Haemaphysalis longicornis. The sequence goes on along the minus strand of NW_027526385.1, from coordinate 210,667,793 downwards.
CATATCTTAGTTTGCATTTGGGCGGAAGTTACTGACTATTTCGTAAGTTTTTTCACTTTTTGTATGGTTTTTGCGTTTGGAAACAGATTTATCATAAATACAGAATGAAAGTAGGAGACCGGAGAAGAATTTCTACATAGATGTCAGCAACGAATTTATTAGAAGGAGTAAATAACACGAAACTGAGTTGGGTGAAACAATGATTTCATCTTGTCTCTCCGGTCCCTGAGGAGTAACTCTCTTTATATTTATTTTTTGTCCCATATTTACCTGCTTAGTGCTTTTCTAAATACCCAGCGCTTACGAGCCCTCGCAAACCTCGCCCCCCTCTGAGAGTACAAACCACTTTATTAGGGTTAACAAGATATGAGAAGCCTTCTGATGAAGCGTTTTAGACATTCATGGCAAAGCAATAAGGAGGTTGCTTACTACATGAGTGCCTCTAAGTGTGCCAACGAAAATAATCCCAGGGAAGAATTAGAAAAGCCCTGTTAATGGTGCAAAGAGGACTCACCGGTTCTCAATGTATAGGTGTACTGTTGTTGAAGCCCTTTTTCAAATGTGTAATGCCTTTTTTTCGCGAAAACTCAATACAACCATTCTTGAAAGCCAATACCAAGAAAGTTGCAATATTCCTCAAATTCACCGCATAATTTTAATTCCTCGTGGCCATGAACTTCCCCTAGCTTGCATTTAAAATAGAACGTGAATTACGTTTGACAAAGTGTTGTATTCAGGTGCGGAACAAAATTGCGCTTGTTTCTCAAATTCGCGTTAGGTGGATCTGCCTCATTTCGAAAAAAGACGGCTCAATTGTATTCACCGATTTTTCTTCACAGCGCTTATGTCAAAGCAACATTGTGCTTGGTATACTAAGTTTTACTTTACTGTTAACTGGCACGAATGAGGGTACGCAGTTTTGCATAGGTTTGTAAAGTACTCCTCTTGTAATTCTTGCCATTAGAGTCTATTGATGTTGTTCTACCAGAAAATTGTAGGTTAATGTGATCCTGACACTGCATTTAAAAAATATCAATTAACACACAGAAGTGAACCAGAATTATATTTATTCGAGCTACAAGGAAAACATTGCTATCTTTGAGATAAATATTTGTCTTACTGGCAGGCAGAAATGTGTTTCTAACCGCGACAGCCGTTTCACCAGTTGCGTATAATACATAACCAACGTTCGTTATACACATAACACTACATAACAAGTTTGCCAGGAAATATTATTGAAGAGTGGAAAAGCGCAGAGTGAATTAACTATATATTTTCATGTCCCGGCCTTCCAGTCGCATTTGTCTTTTTGGCTCGGTGACTGAAGCACTAACACATTTTTTTAGGAACACACCGTAAGTATCCCCGCAATACAGGAAAATTATTCTTAGCTTGAAAATGCCCGCTCCACTTCATTACACACAATTTAAAATCGAATACCTGGAGGCAGGGGATAGATGTCAAACTTCCTTATCCCCACAGAAATTTTGATACAGCTATGTTTTGGTAGCAAACGCGTTTACATGTAAGCACGAAGTTATTTATTGTGACTATTTGGATAAACACGTTTGTCAATCATCTTCTTTGATACTGGCAAATGTTTAATAAAGTGGTTTTGGGTGGCCTTGGAATGGTAGGGTACAAGAAATATCGTTTGAAAAAAAAAAGTATGCCTAAACCGTTTTTCAACATAAACATCTATAACAGCGCGACTACCAAAGCGGAAATCCGAGGAACTCTGGGAAAAGAAGCGGGTTAAGCATTGCAAAGCAAGGAGAAGTTCAAGAACAACGATTTAGCAGACATGGTCCTATCTCTTTCCCGCATATCTACGCTCTAAAAACTTGTTACTGAGCTATTTGGTACATACTTTAAAAAAAAAAAAAAACGTCGCGCAATTTATAGGTGGACGAAGAAAACAAGGTTAAACATATACGAGCGCCAATATATGGTGCCTCCATATGTCTAAACATGTTTGCTTCATCCACGTCTAGTATGCGCCACCTTTTCTTCTTTCTAAACTGCGTTCTCACCCATCACGTAATTTCGATTACGCAGCTCATTCACGTCGAGTGCAAACCAATGCAAAGTCAGTGACCATCCTTGTATAGACGCTGTCGGCTGAGTTCTAGATTTACGACTCCTCTACGACGTGTTCTTTGCGAGCTCGGCCAGTTCATGCGCACAGAGCATGCTCTGTGATTCCCAGCTTTAGTCTCCTCAATTTAATCTCCGTTTGAATGCTTCCAAGAGACAGACCATCCGTAATATAAGATGACGGCACCAATTACAACAGAGGCAATGCGTGTTTGTAAACCTTACTTAGTCTTCCATCAAACAGCGTGGGACAAACACCGATCACGGGCGTCTTAAGAAAGAAGAGTCCTTGAAAACAATCGATCCTGTTTAATTTCCCGCGGGAAACCAGTGGCGGGAAGCGCTATGTGCCCCGCAGCTGAACCAGAGAAGAGGACAAAGAGGGCTGGCAGCGGGTATGCGCGTGAACACGCAATAAAGAAAGAAGAGAACGAGAAGGTGTTGGACGTTTTTAGCAATAGCTCTAGCCTCTATGGCGCGGGGGTGAACAGGGCACAATTTATCTTTGTAGCTGAGCCAGCTGTGTTTTTGGCGGCCCAGTGGCCCAGGTCATATCGACCGCAAGTTACTCTAGCACAAAGCTTGGTGTCTCCATTAGGGGTTGCGCTCAATAACATACTTCCATTTCTTGAGAGGGGTCATACGATAACGGTCAACTTCCGGAACATCTTTCCCCAAAATGCTAAAATGCTACCTGCCCGATTGCTCAATAGTATCCTACAAGATCATTTGGCCTCAATTCAGCAAGGTACTATGATATATACAGATGCTTCTCAACGAGATGAAAAATCCGGAATAGGTATAGTTTCCCCTTCCCTAAATTGGTACTTTTCGGTTCGTCTGGTGGATTATATCCCTATATTCTATGCGGAATTCTTGGCAATTGTCTTGGCACTACGTAAGCTTGACATATCGGTGTCGTCTCCACTTATAATTACAGATTCCCTATCCGTAGGCTTAGCCCTTTCTACTCGTAAAGACTCACCTCTTCTACGGTCATTTCGATCCCTTCTGCCACCTGATATTACTTAAGTTGACCTTCTTTGGGTCCCTGGGCATGCGGGAATCACCTTTAAGGAGACCGCAGATTCACTGGCGAGGGTAGCACTCTCCGGGCCTGTTGTCGATGTCATTGAGACAACGCCTTTATTACCCGCCGTAAGATTCCGCAGATTTTTGAAGCTGCAAGGGCAGCACGAATCAGTCTTATTGTCATTGCAAGATTTCTCTCATCTAAAATTCTCCTGGAATCCGAATTGGTGCCCCTCACGCGACCTGGAGGTGGTTGTAATGAGCCTTCGATGTCGTGTGCCCCAGTTGAATAGATGCCTCCACAGGTCTCGTCTGGCGCAGTCTGCCATGTGCAGTTACTGTAATGAAGAAGAGTCTGTCGACCATTTCCTTTTGTCATGTCGACGTTTTTCAAGCCTCAGACGTCAGCTCCTTGAAGTGCCGCTTCATCGCCTGGGGTTGGCATTATCAGTACCAGCTCTCTTATCATTTGGGGCTTCAGAAACGGGATATTGCCTCCGGGATGTTTGTTCTGCTCTTCTGCGTTTCATAGAAAATTCCAAAAGATTTACAACCTAATTCGCATCTTATTCTGGCTCCTCACCTGAGCCCTCCAAAAGCATCCATTTCTGATTTTTATTTATTTATTTATTATTATTCTCCTCCTACTCTTCCTTTCTTCTTCTTCTTCTTCTCCTTGTTCTTCTTATTTCTCTTTATTTATTTATTTATTTATTTATTTATTTATTTATTTCCTTTTTTTGTTTCAATATTTACCAAATTCCAAACTCAATTACTCCAACACAAGTAAAAAAAGGCTTCCAAATTTTTCTAATTTTCTTTGAATCATCCACCTAGGCAGTAATCTCATTCAAATTAACGACTGATGTTTGGCCGATCCCCTGATTGGGTATGCGCCAATATCAAGGAACAACAACAACAACAACAGCTCTCGCCTATACAAAGTACCCCAGCATGTATCAAAAATCATCATATTATCTGATTCGATGGCAGTTATATCGGCATTACCTTCCTCTTCGGACTCTCCATTGTAGCGCACGCTATTATTTTTTGTTCCCAGGCACGTGAAGGAGGTACGCTTGTCTTGGGTACCTAGCCATAGGGACATCAGGGGCAAAGAGCAAGCGCACCATTTAGCTAATCTCGCTGCCATAGCTCCCATTCAATTCGAAATTCCTAATATGGCTTTATTTGCATCTGCGAGATAAAGACGATATTGGCATTTGGACGCCACCCGTTCCGATTCACTTTTATCATTTGAAGAGTTCCAACATTTAAAGTTTGGGTGGAATGTTCATTTTTGTGGCTATCGCCATTGCGAGGTGACCTTCACCGAGCTGCGCTGCACGGTTCTAAGGCTTAATTTCTATCTGTTCAGATCAGAACAATCACCTACAGAACTATGTGTGCGGTGCCAGGTCCCCGAAACAATCGAACATTTTTTCTCGACTGTCGCCGTTTCTCAACTGCTAGACAACTGTTTTTGAAGGACCGGATTGAGCGGATGAGGTTGACCTTATCGATAACACTTATATTACATATTGGCGTATCAAAGCTGGGGTTTCAAAAAAGGGACATATTCCGAATCAGAAATCTTTATTTCACGAAGAAAATCAGATACAAAAAAATAGGTGAGAAGTCATCTGGATCCATAGCCGACATGGCTAGTAATGGATCCATAACATTTACAAAAAAACACAATCTAACACAATATTACAAAGATAAAATACAATGTGCACGAGAAAAATATTTTGTGCAAATTTAAAATGGTTAAGCAAAAAGCTCAGACATGAAGTATTTTTTTAATGAATAAGAACTATGACTGTTTTGTTTTAATTCGACTGGTATATTATTTATTAGTTTGGCTCCCAACAAGGAAATGGTACGGCGACCATATACATTGCGTATTTTTGGTAAATTTAAGTTCAATTGGTGGGCGTGTCTGGTATCTAATTTGGGTTGTATGAAATTGAATTACTGGTTAGGTGTGTTTAGCATTTTTTGGGCCAGTAATGTTGTCTTGAAGACTTTCGCTACAATAAATGGCATGATTTTAGGTTTTGAAAAAATTGGGGTTGATGGTGCAGTCGTAGGGGCGTACGCCAATATTCTAATCGCTCTCTTTTGGAGTTTCTCAATAATGTCACTATATGACACATATGTGAATCCCCAAGACTCTATACAGTACGTAAGGTGAGGGGAGAGAATACTATAGTACAATAATCATAGTGTTTTACTGTCAAACTGTTTCCGTACCTGAAATAATGTGTAGCAACCAAACGACAACTTTTTGCTAAGTGCTTCTATATGGAGTGCTCAGTTTAGCGACTTGTCAATTATTACTCTTAAATATTTATGTTGCTCAACCTTACTCAGTGCGGTAATTCCAAAGAATAATTTCCAATCCACTGTTACGTTTTTTTCGATTAGAGCAGAAGACTATAAAATTTATTTTTGTAATGTTGAGACCTAACTTAATACTGGTAAACTACTTAAATATATTGCGCAATTCTAGGTTGGCAAAAGTTTCGGCTTCTTATAAGTTGCGATCAGAGATGAGTAGACCTGTATCATCGGCGTAGATAGTGGTTTCGGCGTGTTTTAGCGAATTTGGGAAGTCATTGATAAATAGAGAAAATAATTTGGGACCGAGTACAGACCCCTGGGGTACCCCTGATTTGACAGCTTTTAAGTGAGATTTGCTGTCAGCTATCTGCACGAACTGTTTCCGGTTCTTCATGTAGCAGCGAAAAAGGTCTAATGCTGGCCCTCGAAACCCATAACGGTCGAGTTTTTGCAACAGAAGGTTGTGGTCAACGGAACCGAAAGCCTTTTCGAATATCGAGAAATTTGCCTATTGTAACACGATTATTATTTAGGGCTTGGTTAATTACCTCTGTAACTTCACTAAATGCCGTTGTTGATGAGTATTTTTTTCGGAAGCCGTGTTGTTTCGTTGTTAGATATCGTATTTTTCAATGAATTCCATTACCCTCTTTGCTATTAGCTTCTCAAACAACATATTATTACACGATAAAATTGTTATAAGACGGTAGTTTTCAATCAGTTAGGATCACCTCCTTTATATAGGGCACTACTTTCCCAATTTGTAGCTGCTCGGGGTAAGCTCCAGTAAAAATAGATTTATTAAATATTTTTTCCAGTGGGTAGCACAAAATGTCAATGTTTAGTTTTAATATGTTAATCGATATTTCGTCATGACCCATTGCCTTGTTTGATCGCATATTTCTACTCACATCGAATATTTCTGAGGCGGTTATCTTTCTGAAAGCGAAGCGGTTAATAATCGGCTGAGGCAGAATGGGGGTTTGTTCATCGCTGAAGGTATCAGTTATCAGGTTGCCTATATTAACAAAGAAATCATTGAACTGCGTAGCAAGGGTAGCATGGTCGTAGTTTAAAATGCTCAAATCAGGAAGTGTGCTAAGCTCGGTTGAAGGCTTTATAACCGAGTTTATGATGCGGCAGATTTCTTTTGAGTTGCCGCTATTTTTTTAGTATTAATATACTGTAATAATATTTTTTCTGCTTGCGTATCAGTGAAAGAAAAAATTACGCAGAATTCTGTATTTTTCTTTATAATAATTATTATCTTTGTGTTGTTTCATTTTACTCAACCAATGATCCCTCTTTTTAATCACGTAAGTACGTCAGTTGTCATCCAGGGACAAATGGGAGCTGAGAAGTGCAATGCTCTACGTGAGCTGTTCGCTGTTTTGATGCAGCTTTGTCGTAATGTTTTAGAAAAACGTTCATACGATAGGTTAATAGCAGTATCGATATTTTCGTTAAAACTTCTTTGTTGCATTATTGTTCTTGTTTTTACATAGTCCCATCGTTGTAATTTATGTATTGTAGATTTAGCTTTCGAAATTACTGTGTTTGGGGCAATGCTGTAGGTAGGAAAATGGTCAGCGACATTTTCCGCAATAATACCCGCTTCAGTTGAGTCCGGACAAAAATTAGACAATATGTGATCGATGATGGAGGAAGAGACATCAGTCACTCTATTAGGGCGTGTAATGTGGTTTTCAAAGCCACATTATTAGAGCAAGTTTTGATAATCAGTAATTGAACAATCTGCTGGGTTAATGTTGAAATCACCGCAAATTATCACCTTTGTGTTCATGGTAGCAAACTGTTGCAATATTTCTTCAAACCTTTTTTGGAAAACCTGTATTCGTAAGCAAGGTGGCCTGTAGATCACACCGATTGTAATCGCTGCATCGAGCTGGACAAACATCATTTCGTATTCACTTTTTGTTTACGTTATGTCATTTAGTTCCTTAAATTTTATTGCCGTAGACAAGTAAAGTGCGACACCACGTCCTCTCGAATCGGTTGTTGTATGTAGTGAAAGGAAATTATAATTAGGCATGTTGATAAATTCTTTTTCTTTCAACCATGTTTCCGTTATGGCTATTATGTTGCATGGAAACGTGAGCCGACACACTAAGGTTACTAAATAATCAAAAAGTTTGTTAAGGGTTCTAGCATATCAATGAATAAGGTGTAAAGTGCTGCAGCTAATGTACGCCATAGCAGTTGTCGGTTTGCCATTAACGCTAAATGGGTGTTCACCCTATTTTGGCTAAGTCGGCTCGAGTAGCAATGTGAACTACACTGGAGTTTTCTGTCTTCCTGGCGAGTATCTTAGAGTCAGCCACCCATACGAAATTTCATTTCTTTTCTTTCTTTTTGGCGATGGACATGCCGAGCAGAACTTTGTATTCCGGACACAGGTGCTCGTTGACACATATTGGACATCTTTCGGCAAAACCAGTATCGCTAGTCGTTAGCCTTTTCTTCCTTGCGGCCTGCAGTAGCCTATCTCTGGCTGACCGTGACCCAAATCTAACAGTTATGTTAGTCTTGGTGGGCTCTTTCGTGGGCACGCGGTGAACTACGTCTATGCCTGACGGCTTCAGCTTCGCTTCCACTTTGTCTCCTATTCTCTGGATAATTTCTACTAGCGATTCCTTAGGTTCCTGTGGGATACCCTTTATTTCAATGTTTTGCTTCCCAGTGAACTGCTTTATTTGCGTAAGTTCTGTTAGCATGTCGCTCACGTATCGCTCAAGTTCTTCCTTTTCTATTTTGAATGTGGCGTGCTCTTTTTTCAATGAATCAAGCTCCTGTTTTGTTATGCGCAGTTCCTCAAAAGTCTTGTTCATGTTGTCCACACCCCGCACTACGTCATCAAGTTCTTTTTTGACGAAAGCGTTCTCGTCTTGCATTTCTTTTCTTAAAGCCGCATTTGCGTCGATAACAAATTTCATCAGTTCTTTTACCTACGAGAGTGCGTTCTCCGCCATTACAACAACGAGCGATCCAAGCTTGTCTAAATCAATAAAGAAAAATCGTGCTTCAGATACCTGCAAGAGCGTAGCAGAGTGATTAGCGCTGTCCGAAGCGGTGCTTCCTAGCTTGGATCGCACGCTGTAGTGCCGGCTCCCCGGTTCAGCATGCCCTTTTGTAGTCGGCTGTCGCCGCTTGTCCTCTTGTGCGCAGCCGCAGATGCCTCACACGTGTCCAGTTCAAGCCACGGGGACTTGCAGGATCCGACCGGTGTCCACCTTTCGATGTCGACACTGTGCCCGATTTCGATTACGTCCTTCGTTGCCGAGGCCACGATTCCCGCGTCCGTGCGTCTGCAAGAGCGTAGCAGAGTGATTAGCGCTGTCCGCAGCGGTGCTTCCTAGCTTGGATCGCTTGTTGTATAATTGCATTCAAAATTTTCTTTCTGCATCAGGTCGTTTGAATTCCTCAACGGTGCTCATTATAGGGTGATTTGGGTTTCATTCATAATTAAGTTTCTTTTTACAGCCTCTTTCCGGAAATACGTTTTTTGAAGTTCGCACGTATTTAACCAGTTTAGCCCTGGCCCTGGGTACGTGCCAAAATATTTGAGGACATCTTCATCATCATCATCATCAAGTAACGCAGGTGTCGGTCTCTTTGCTGTCTCTGTGATTCTGGTGCCGAAAAACCCGAGAGAAAGGCAGGATATCCCACACCGTTACTTTACCGTGGATGGAGAAGCTGCGCAGGCAGAGAGGCATCTTTCGTGGTTCTACCACCCTACTTCTGTCCGTGGCCAGCAATATTCTTCGGGAGGGCCCTCAACGGTCATTGGGCGACCTCCAGGAAATTATCGATGGGCTTCGCACTAAAAAATCCGCTCTCGCTGAAATGGACGGCCCGATTGCCGACTCCGTAAACGGTGAGGCGTTTGATGAAGGAGTCGCGGGGGCCATGGATCACCGTGAGAAATCGGGGCAATGCGATCTGCAGGTTTCCGTTCGCAAGGAACGCGCGCGCTACGGCTAGTGTCCCTGTCACCGAAGGCCAGCTACAGAGGCTTGCGGGTACTATCAACGAGTCCAGCAACGCCATAGGAGCTACTCAGACGGAACTCGATCATCAGCGAAAATGTCGCCGCTCACGGTCGACTACGAGCACCGGGTCCACGCGTATATTTTCCAAAGCTTCAAATACCCGTCTTTGCCGGTGAGCACCGTGAATGGCAGGGGTTTTGGGAGCACTACGAGGCCATGATACACGCCCACCCCGATCTCGCCGACAATAAAAAGTTC